>NC_136882.1:7556077-7775130 GCF_949152265.1 Phoxinus phoxinus | reverse complement strand
CACTTATTACATGGATACTGCACTTATTACATGGATACTGCACTTATTACATGGATACTGCACTTATTACATGGATACTACACTTATTACATGGATACTACACTTATTACATGGATACTGCACTTATTACATGGATACTACACTTATTACATGGATACTACACTTATTACATGGATACTACACTTATTACATGGATACTACACTTATTACATGGATACTACACTTATTACATGGATACTACACTTATTACATGGATACTGCACTTATTACATGGATACTACACTTATTATACTGCACTTATTACATGGATACTACACTTATTAGATACTACACTTATTACATGGATACTACACTTATTACATGGATACTGCACTTATTACATGGATACTACACTTATTACATGGATAACTTATTACATGGATACTGCACTTATTACATGGATACTACACTTATTACATGGATACTGCACTTATTACATGGATACTACACTTATTACATGGATACTACACTTATTACATGGATACTACACTTATTACATGGATACTGCACTTATTACATGGATACTACACTTATTATACTGCACTTATTACAGTATAATAACCATGTAATAAGTACATGGATACTACACTTATTACATGGATATTGCACTTATTACATGGATACTACACTTATTATACTGCACTTATTACATGGATACTGCACTTATTACATGGATACTGCACTTATTACATGGATACTGCACTTATTACATGGATACTACACTTATTACATGGATACTGCACTTATTACATGGATACTACACTTATTACATGGATACTGCACTTATTACATGGATACTACACTTATTACATGGATACTGCACTTATTACATGGATACTACACTTATTACATGGATACTACACTTATTACATGGATACTACACTTATTACATGGATACTGCACTTATTACATGGATACTGCACTTATTACATGGATACTACACTTATTACATGGATACTAGCACTTATTACATGGATACTGCACTTATTACATGGATACTACACTTATTACATGGATACTACACTTATTACATGGATACTGCACTTATTACATGGATACTACACTTATTACATGGATACTGCACTTATTACATGGATACTGCACTTATTACATGGATACTGCACTTATTACATGGATACTGCACTTATTACATGGATACTGCACTTATTACATGGATACTGCACTTATTACATTGATACTGCACTTATTACATGGATACTGCACTTATTACATGGATACTACACTTATTACATGGATACTGCACTTATTACATGGATACTGCACTTATTACATGGATACTGCACTTATTACATGGATACTGCACTTATTACATGGATACTGCACTTATTACATGGATACTGCACTTATTACATGGATACTGCACTTATTACATGGATACTACACTTATTACATGGATACTACACTTATTACATGGATACTGCACTTATTACATGGATACTACACTTATTACATGGATACTACACTTATTACATGGATACTACACTTATTACATGGATACTACACTTATTACATGGATACTACACTTATTACATGGATACTGCACTTATTACATGGATACTGCACTTATTACATGGATACTGCACTTATTACATGGATACTGCACTTATTACATGGATACTGCACTTATTACATGGATACTACACTTATTACATGGATACTGCACTTATTACATGGATACTACACTTATTACATGGATACTGCACTTATTACATGGATACTGCACTTATTACATGGATACTACACTTATTACATGGATACTGCACTTATTACATGGATACTACACTTATTATACTGCACTTATTACATGGATACTACACTTATTACATGGATACTGCACTTATTACATGGATACTGCACTTATTACATGGATACTACACTTATTACATGGATACTGCACTTATTACATGGATACTACACTTATTACATGGATACTACACTTATTACATGGATACTGCACTTATTACATGGATACTACACTTATTATACTGCACTTATTACATGGATACTACACTTATTACATGGATACTACACTTATTACATGGATACTACACTTATTACATGGATACTGCACTTATTACATGGATACTACACTTATTACATGGATACTGCACTTATTACATGGATACTACACTTATTACATGGATACTGCACTTATTACATGGATACTGCACTTATTACATGGATACTGCACTTATTACATGGATACTACACTTATTACATGGATACTACACTTATTACATGGATATTGCACTTATTACATGGATACTACACTTATTATACTGCACTTATTACATGGATACTGCACTTATTACATGGATACTGCACTTATTACATGGATACTGCACTTATTACATGGATACTACACTTATTACATGGATACTGCACTTATTACATGGATACTACACTTATTACATGGATACTGCACTTATTACATGGATACTACACTTATTACATGGATACTGCACTTATTACATGGATACTACACTTATTACATGGATACTACACTTATTACATGGATACTACACTTATTACATGGATACTGCACTTATTACATGGATACTGCACTTATTACATGGATACTACACTTATTACATGGATACTACACTTATTACATGGATACTGCACTTATTACATGGATACTACACTTATTACATGGATACTGCACTTATTACATGGATACTGCACTTATTACATGGATACTACACTTATTACATGGATACTACACTTATTACATGGATACTACACTTATTACATGGATACTGCACTTATTACATGGATACTACACTTATTACATGGATACTACACTTATTACATGGATACTGCACTTATTACATGGATACTGCACTTATTACATGGATACTGCACTTATTACATGGATACTACACTTATTACATGGATACTACACTTATTACATGGATACTACACTTATTACATGGATACTACACTTATTACATGGATACTGCACTTATTACATGGATACTACACTTATTACATGGATACTACACTTATTACATGGATACTACACTTATTACATGGATACTGCACTTATTACATGGATACTGCACTTATTACATGGATACTGCACTTATTACATGGATACTACACTTATTACATGGATACTACACTTATTACATGGATACTACACTTATTACATGGATACTGCACTTATTACATGGATACTACACTTATTACATGGATACTACACTTATTACATGGATACTACACTTATTACATGGATACTGCACTTATTACATGGATACTGCACTTATTACATGGATACTACACTTATTACATGGATACTACACTTATTACATGGATACTACACTTATTACATGGATACTACACTTATTACATGGATACTACACTTATTACATGGATACTGCACTTATTACATGGATACTACACTTATTACATGGATACTACACTTATTACATGGATACTACACTTATTACATGGATACTGCACTTATTACATGGATACTGCACTTATTACATGGATACTACACTTATTACATGGATACTACACTTATTACATGGATACTACACTTATTACATGGATACTGCACTTATTACATGGATACTACACTTATTACATGGATACTACACTTATTACATGGATACTGCACTTATTACATGGATACTGCACTTATTACATGGATACTGCACTTATTACATGGATACTACACTTATTACATGGATACTACACTTATTACATGGATACTGCACTTATTACATGGATACTACACTTATTACATGGATACTACACTTATTACATGGATACTACACTTATTACATGGATACTGCACTTATTACATGGATACTGCACTTATTACATGGATACTACACTTATTACATGGATACTACACTTATTACATGGATACTACACTTATTTTATGGATACTGCACTTATTACATGGATACTACACTTATTACATGGATACTACACTTATTACATGGATACTACACTTATTACATGGATACTACACTTATTACATGGATACTACACTTATTACATGGAAACTATTGCACGGCTTCAGAAGACTTATAGCGCGAGATCTACACACAACTGTTCAAATGTGTAGGCTGGCGAGATTTGATTAAAATAATGTATTAAATTGATTAAAAAGTGACATTTATAATGTTACACGAGATTTCTACTTCAAATAAATGCTGATCTTTGGAATTTTCTATTTATCAAATAATCAAGATTTTTTTTTTTACCATGGTTTTTACCAAAAATCATTAAACTGTAATAATAATAAATGCATAAATCAGAGTGATTTCTGAAGGATGATGTGAAATAAGAAATAATGTTAAAACTTCAGCCATGATCACAGGAATAAATACATAGAAAACAGTTAGTTTAAATAATAATAATAAATCACAATATTACAGTTTTCACTATTTTTTTTATCAAATAAATGCAGCCTTGGCGAACAGAGACTCTTTAAAAAAAAACGTTTCCAACAACATCTTACTGACCCCAAACTTTAAAATAGTCGTGTATTTTAGTCCTTTGTGCTTTTTGTCCTTTGCTAGAACAGCTGAAAGTCAACCGTCTACATAATTTCTCCTAGTAATAAAAATGAGAAACAGTAAAGCGGATGCTCTTACCTGATGGTGCTGATGATGGGAAACACACTGTTACCAACACCACAGCCCACCTGCATAAACACACACATCAAAATCACTGCAAAACAAGCTCTACCACAACTTAAATCCCCACTCACTATGTTAGTGTCCACACAACACACAATATCGCTCTGTTATTCTAAGCGAGCGCTGCAGTTTTGTCGTCTGTCGCTTTAAATGCTCGACTCTATAAAGCAGGATGGATTCTGATTGGCTGTCAATGTTTTTATCATTCATCAGATAAAAATAAGTTCTGAAAGTGATTCTAATGATAGTTTCCCACTCCCGCTGAATTTATGACCATTACCGCCCGCTCCGCAAATACTCTTGTAGAAATTATAAGAAATGACAGAAACGTTAGGGCTACGCTAAACGTTCAGAAACATTGCGTTTAATTAAACTGACCATAAGATTAAGTAATACTTGCACCACAATTATCAAACACATTCGGCTAGCTTTTTAGCCTTATAAAACTCTAAGAACTGTTCAAACAAAACATCACAACTAGTGGAGCCTGTCGCTGATACATAAGCTATATCTTTATCATTATCGTTATGGCCCTTGGTGTGAATTATTGAACTCATCAGAAATGATTTGGCAATAGAGAGCTAGTTTTTGCGTGATAACACCTCTAGTATCCTAAAAGCTGCATGTTGTCCAGGGAATGTGTCCGGTTCACCGCAGGGCCCAGACCCCGTTCCCAGACTTCCCGTACACGTCCCTGCAGCGTCTGGAGGGAGAAGCTCTGGGAACTCGGTGAAGAGCCAATTCCGGTTCCTGAAGAACTTGCTCTGGTGCATCTCATAAAATCGGTCCCAATATTTATGAGCTTCTCGGTCATATTTTGCTGGTGGGAGAGAAAACAACAAGGAATCAAACCTAGAAAAACAAGCTGGCAACCACTTATGAGTTTAAAATATACTTACATTGCTCTTCCACAGGAATCTTCTCCTTCGAGTTCTCCTCTGCTTTCTGCTGGGCTTTCTCTCGCTCTTCTTCAGTCCACTGCACATGATCCCTGCGGCACAAACACCGTAGGAACATTCATTTCACACAACTGTGCTTTTTCAAAGGGATATTTCACCCCAAATGTTTAATTATCTCATTAATTAAGTTACAACGCTCAAAGTTCAAAGCAAAGGAAGATATTTGCTTTTAAGGAAAAGGACTACAACACACGGCTGGTAGGGACTACACGACATTCCTCCCGGGTTAGTGACATCACCAACCCTAAAATGTACATAAGCCCCGCCCCCGGGAACACAGTCCATGTTGAGAAGAGGAAGAGTTGTTGTAGTCGAGCACATTTGTGAGTCAGCTCAAACTTTAGCATCTTTTCACATGTAATAGAAAGTCACTCTGTGTTCGTCTCACAACAGTTCCTATACGAGCGATTTATAGATTACCATGACAGAATATGCTAATTTAAGATAGTTAACTCCACATCAGCAACATAAATTCATCAACTAACCATTCAGAGACGCCCTGTTGCTTCTACATGTTGTCACTTCTTCTTGAGTCTCCATCTTTGTCTGACTCCGTTTAAACATTAAAGGCAGAACAGTTTCTGTCATTTTAGTGTGTGTGCGTGAGGTAATCGCAGCTGCTAACACACACGAGCTCTTGAAACCCCGCCCTCTGCAGCAGCTCATTTGTATTTAAACGGCCAGGCACAAAACGGTGCGTTTTTGAAAAACTTAAAAAAAATTCTGTCCCTCCATTGACAGCTACGCAACTACCACTTTGACGCTTCAAAAAGTTCACAAAAAGATTGAAATACGAATTGGTTTAGTCCAAATTTTCTGAAGAGAGTCGATCGCTTTATATGATGAAAAGATTATTTGATTCTATGAAAAGATAATTATGTTCGCTGATAAATGTTTATGTGAAAGAAAGTCTATAGATTTGTTCATCATATAAAGTGATCAAATCTCTTAAAAAAATTTGGACTAAACCACTTGATTCATTGATTAATATGGATTAGTTTTACGATTAGCTGTCAATGGAGGGACAGACAGATCTCAATTTCATCAAAAATATCTTGATTTGCGTTACGACGATGAACGAAGGTCTTACGGGTTTGGAACGACATGAGGACGAGTAATTAATGACAGAATTAAAATTTTTGGGTGAACTAACACTTTAAGCATTAATCTGCCGGGCAATAAATGCAAACAATAGAATCCTTTTAATCTGGTATTATAAAAAAAAAAAAAAAAAAGTCTAGTCACCCTAATTTATATAACGCTTTGTTTACACAATACAGATTCAAAGGTTCAAAGCAGATTTACCATGATAAACATGAAAATAACCAAATCAATTATGCAAACTTCGGCAAATTAAAATTCTGCTGTAAAGCAGCGCTACAGAAGACAACAGTGTCATTATTCAGCTCAAGTTAGTGCAGCTCAATAACCATAAAGTTAATCAATTATGAAATGAGTTTAATTCAGTTATAGGCAGCTCTACAGAAGACAATAGCATTGTTATTCAGCTCAATTCAATTCAATAGTGCAGTCAAATCGTATAATATTACTATTGAATATTAAGCGTCTTTTAAACTCCAACTAATAAGTACTTACTATTAATCTTATTATCTAAATAAATTAAAGCTTGAATTATCTGTAGTTCTTAATTTCTGGGAAATTTTTGGTTACCGCCAAGGAGGGCTTCCGCAGCCGCGCGGGTCTTGGTTCCTCTCAAGGTTTCTTCCTCGTCTACTTGCACATCCTGTTCATCAGTTTCAGGTTTATTCATGTATTATTTATGTGTCCGTGTTATCATTGGTTTGATCACTGGGGAGCTTTATCCTTTTTTCTGTTTTTACATTTCTATAAAGCTGTGTTGGAACAATGTGTATTGTAAAAAGCACAATATAAATAAAAATGTAATTAAAACTGAATTTTATATGCATATATATTTGAACAGTCAACAATTAGTTTCTTTTAATTTATTTTTAACAAGCAAATGATATAAGCTATAATTTATTGTTAATATAGTTGTTAAAATGTTTTCAACACCATGATTTTACAGCAAAATTCACTAACATGAATGTCTAGGGTCTGCAACTCATTCCTTATTTTTTAACACCCTTTTTTGTTGTACTTTGATGTCCTGTTGTATGAAAAAGTATATTTTTAGAGTAAACTTATTCCCTGCAGTCTCCATATTAATATGAGGTCATAAATTTAAACATTATTATTTTCATGTTTTTGAAAGAACTCTCTTCTGCTCATCAAGCCTGCTTTTATTTGATTACAAATACATAAAATATATTGATATTGTGAAATATTTTTACAATTAAAATAATGGTTTTCTATTTGAAAATACTTTAAAATATAATTTATTTCTGTGATGCAAAGTTGAATTTTCAGCATAAATGAAATGAATTTTCAGCATTACTTCAGTCTTTAGTAACACGTTCCTTCAGAAATCATAGTAATATGCTGATTTATTATCGATGTTGGAAACAGTTGTGCTTGTTAATATTTTTGTGGAACCTGTGGCACTTTTTTCAGGATTCATTGATGAATAAAATGTTAAAAACAACAGCATTCATCCAAAATAGAAATATTTTCTGACAATACAAATCTTTTTATCAATTTAACACATTATTGCTGAATAAAAGTATTAGTTTGTTTCAAAAAAATTTTTTAAAAAAAGACTGGCCCCAAACTTTTGAACGTAATGTTTTCAACACTGACCGCATAAATCATCATATTACAGTTTTTCTCGATTGCTTAAACACTATAACCAGGCTTTTGAGCTAAAATTTCAAAACCATAATTCCATTTATCAAAAAGCACACCCATTTCCCTAAACTATAAACACTATTCCCTTTGACACATGAGTCAGATTTGTTGAACTGTCACACCAAAACTATACACACAAATCCCTATATTTCTCATTGCCTACACCATGTGGTCATTAAGAAAGCACTCGCATTCAATATTGTTCACTCAAGTCAGCACAGCTTTAGCACACAATTCCCTGCATTGATGAGCAGAAGACATTAAAAATATGAATGCTTTCAAACTTTTGACCGATACTGTTATATTTATATTTATAATAATAGAATATAATTGTCCTGCAGTGTGACCTGCAGATATCCCACTGCTTTTACTATTTATTTTTTGTCAACTATATCTTATGTCTTTTCTTGGTACAGTGCCGTTGTGGCGCCGGGTCAGATGAGAATACCGTGGCACTGAATGCGTATCACACCAGTCCTCACGTTCACAAGACTCAAGCATCTGTAGACTGTACCACATGTTATGCTGAAAGATGTCGTCGGGGTCAGTGAGGATTCTTCCTCCTAGCGGGACCGGTGGTCTTCCTCCGCTGTACAGCCTCACAGCACAGACGGCCAGCTTCACAAACCTCCTCATCTCTCCACACTCATCTGAGAACAGCAATCAATGATGGTCATTACCGGTTTCACAGACGAGGCTTAAGCCTAGTCCCAGACTAAAATGCATGTCTGAGCTGTTTTAACTGAAAGCAATCTGAATTGACATATCTTACATTTTGTGAGTTCCATTGTTTTGTCTCAAGATGCGCACCAGTATTTATTTTATTTTTTTTCTTAGGCACAAAAGCTACTTAGAAGTCCTAATTGAACTAAAGTCTAATCATGGCTTAATCTAAACCCTGTCTGTCAAACCAGAGGGCTGTTCCTTAAAACAAGATTAGAATACAAGCCAGGCTTATTTTGGTTAGTCAGACTTATGGTCGGTTGATTGAGTTTCATAAAGCAAACATAAAATAGTTCAAACTCAGATACTGGCAACTTATGCTGGGAAACTAGCCTGGTCCAGGGCAGGCTAACTGTCAGGCTAAGCCTCAGTTGTTACACAGATCCTCTAACACTGACCGACAATATTACTTACCACTGACACTCTCTCGCACCATTATTGGACTTTACTAACCACTATTAGTCCGAAAATGAATACACAGTACAGAAAATCAACTTAAATAAGGCTACAATGATGTAAGATTGTTTAAAAAATTTATGAATTAAAGCAGAAGTTTAAATCACAAAATTAAAATAAATAACAAAAGCACAGACTCAATTTTAACTGATAGATGAAGCAGAGCTTAACTGGCCTACAGTATATACGCCTTCATTTGATTTACCCCATTACAACAGTCACTTTACAGTTATTGCTATCATAAAATACACTTCAGCCTTTGTAGGTTTACAATTATAAATAAGGCACATCGAATGTAAATAATTATATATATATATATATATATATATATATATATATATATATATATATATATATATATATATATATATATATAAAATAAAACACTTTAATGTACCTTATTATGTCTTTCAATTCAAACACAATTACAAATAGACATTTCCTTTAAATACATTATATTTACATTTATAATATTGCTTATTTTTACTTACATTTTTTTCCGTCTTTTTCCCTCATTTGTGATAATACCCACCACCAACACATAAAAACTATTAAGCAGTATAGGTCCTATACCCAATATGTCGCATCTTTATTATATTTTATTTCTTAAAAATTATTCCCTGAGCTATACTTAATTTATATTATGATTAATTTATATATATTTTACAAGTATAAAATGTAATGAGCTATAGGTTCACTGCAACTCATCCAACATCCTAAAGATAAATTATTATTTGTTAGAAGATATTTTTGGTGTTAAAAATATCGCAGATTAATTTTTCAAGCAAAATGTAGGCTATATTTTAGTCAGAATTAATGCGCTCCTATTTGTCGCGCATGCGCACAGCAGCGCTCGTTCAATGTGAAGTTTAGCAGCAAAAATATTTACACCCCTTTCCCACATTTACAGATGGACAATTGCAATTTAAGTTTTGCACTTAGGCAAAAAAACATGTCTCAAACGCATAAAACAACACAAAATATATGCCATTTGCTGTGATGGATCGATTTGATCCATGATCGACCTCTAGTGCTGCTTAACCAGACTACATAACCTGGATCAAATTAGTGGGATTGCGTGAACCTCAATTACCTTTTACGAAACCGCTTTAGCCCCGATTTATTTGTTAAGTTCATTCAAGTGTTGGAGTTTAATCCCCGCTTTTCTAACCGTCTTTTATGAAACAAGTCTCTGGTCTGACTATTTTTACTGATGTGAAGCATTAAACTACATTTCCCAGCTAGCAACAGCGACGATGCGCATTCAGATGACGTAAACCCGGAAGTTTTTGTAAACACATGTGAGCGGCTGATTACAATGTCAAGCAACCAAATAATTACCACCAGAAGCAGACAACTGTAAGATTTTATGCGAATGTAATCTATGATTTTTCCACGTTCTTGAAACGCCCGAGATGAGGATGTATGTAAACAATTGAAATGTTAGCTTAGTGCAAAAAAAATGTCTCATGAAAATACACCAACTTTAACAATAGCAAAATGAACAAATGTATTTGCAAATATTTGAGTAAAGTTAAGTAATGTTAATAGGAAGCAGATGCTCTTCGGTAGATTAGCTAACGTTAAGTTAACTGTTGTGGTTTGGATATAACTAATATGATTTTGAGCAACGCTATACAAAAAGACAGAGAGTTGATTTTACCCAGCACTCACTTAGATGCCATTTCTGAAGATTATTCCGCTTAGTTTGTGGTAGTCAGTGCATTTTATTTGAATGGTGTGAGTAGTGGTGTCGTCGTTCCCCATGTGCGCGGTCCCGTCCCCATGCGCGCGCTCCTCCGCGTGCACCCGCACTAGTAAGAACAGCTGTGCTGTCCTGACTTCAAGATCCAGTGGATCTTTCTCCAATGACTTTGGCAGATTACTGGGAGCCAACCTTAAGATCCTGAGAAACATCATTCTCCAAGTAAGTATTGCTGTGTTTGATACTGGTTTTTGTTTTGTAATTAGTTTGATTCTAATTTACAGTACCAGAGATTTTTAGAAAGTCTCTTATGCTCATCAAGCCTGCATTTATTTGATCAAAAATACAGAAAAAAATAGTAAAAATGTGAAATATTATTACATGTTTTTTTGTTTTAATATAGGATACTTTAAAATATAATTTATTTATTTGAAGCAAATCTGAATTTTCAGCATCATTACTCCAGTCTTCACGTGTCACATGATCCTTCAGAACTCATTGTAATATGATGATTTATTATCAATATTGGTAACGGTTTTGCTGCTTAATATTTTTTTGGAACATGTGATTCTTTTTAGGATTCATTCAAAAGTTAAAAAGAACAGCAGTTATTCAAAATATTTTCTAACCATATATATAAATCATAACTATCACTTATTTTATTTAATTAATACATACTTGCTGAATAAAAGTATGATAAAAAAAAAGATTTCTATTTTAAAATAAGTGCTGTTCTTTTTTTTTTTTTACTTTTTATTCATCAATGAATCCTGAAAAAAAAAGTATGCCAGGTTATAAATAAAATTAAGCATCACAACTGTTTGATAATAATAAGAAGTGTTTCTTGGAGCAAATCAGCTTATTAAAATGATTTCTGAAGGATCATGTGACACTGAAGACTGGAGTAATGATGCTGAAAAATCAGCTTTGATCACAGGAATAAATGACGTTTTAAAGTATGTTCAAATAGAAACCCATTATTTTAAATTGTAATGATATTTCACAATATTATACAGTTTTTCTGTATCTTTAATCAAATTAATGCAGGTTTAATGAGCATTTAAAATGTTGACCTGTTCGGTATGTCATGACTTTATAGGATGACACAGAATTCGTAAAGGTTTGGAGCAAGACGTCCAAGTCCCTCATCGCTTATGAAAGTGGACGGATATACTTTGATAACTACAGGTGTTGTTACAGCAGGTAATCTGTCTGATTTTATTAGGTTATGATACTTAGGAAAAGTATGTTTTCCCAAAATATGAAACATTTATTACAAATCACAGCCTCTTGCCCGAGCCAGAGCAGCTGTACGAGCTTCCCAAAACCCCCAAAACTGAGAAGATTGAAGACGCGTTGTTGTGCCAGTGTCCTCTAGTAAGTCTGATCATCTGCTGAACGTCATTCATTTGCATATAACTTTCTGGGGAATTGATTTTTATTTGTATTTTCTTTGCAGGACAATGTTCTACCGAATGCTTCAGAGCAGAACGCCTGTCTGCTGGCTCTGACCGCTCATAACTGGTTACATCGGCTCTCGGCTGACACCGGAGGAACGCTACAGCGGGTCTTCCTCTCCTCGCATTTCAAATTCAGGTGATTGCTCATCTCTTACTTGGAGGTGCTGGAAAATTGTCTGAAATGAAGTGTTTTGTGCTGTACTAATATGAGTTTGTTTACAGATCTTTAGGTTGGGACTCCTCACAGGAGACATTTTATGTCAAATCCACTCAGAGCAAACAGACGACTCTGCAACGGCAGGTCAGACTCCACTGAGGCTCACATCTGTGTTGCATGTATTTCATATGCAGTTGGGGCACTCTCTTAATTCAGTTGAATTGTTTTTCTATTATTATTATAATTGACCGTTCACAAAGACGGTCAATAGACCCCCTTACAAAGACCCCCTTAGTTACTGTTGCTAGGTCCGACAAGTTACGCCGCTCTCACGCCACACCATGTTCTCACGCAGTGAAAAACACATTGCGGAGCAGAGAGGAGACTGACAACACACTGACAGACAGGACAGACCAGCTTACTTTTCGGTTACTTCTGATATTAAACAAAGTCTCACCTTTCAAATTTGGTAATTTTTTAATAGAAATTTAAACAATAAATACCGTTTTGTGGCTCTGTCATGTGTCTGACAGATCGCTGTAGAGCCTCTAAAGTTCTCGTGAACCGATCATCTCTTCCTTCTAGTTCATTTATAGCATCAAATAAACATGAATGAACATCAGAAGGAATGTTGTTTTAACCGCGGAAAGGCGTCAGTACACTCCGTTATTCAAGTTCAAATCCACCCATGGTAATCTACTAACTCTCCTGACTGCTTTGTCGGATGGCGAAGTATGATTGGTCAGATCATCTGTCAATCAAGCTCCCTGTGAAGGGTCAATTGTTACAGTGTATAGAGAGCCTAAGTCCCTCCCCTTCCGGTGGACCATGGGACCTTACTTCGGAAAGATATTGTATGGTAGTCAATGGCGAGAGACAACAAATATTTTGATCTCGTTTGAATTGTGCCCTGAATTACACATATGATGTTTGTCAATTTAAAAGATACATTTTAAAGTCAAGAAAGTCGCAGTTTGATGTAAAACTGTTGAGGTATAAGACTGTGAAAAAACGTAATTACAAAGACTACAAACCCAAAAGGAGCACATGTGACGTCATACTCTCAATGAATGAAGCTAACTTTCCTGAAGCTAACGTCTGTAATTTTTTTCTATAGTCTTACGTTATAATCATAACGTTACGCCGTGATGCCGGAGTGTGTTGTACCAGACTGCACACACACGAGCAACGGTGACGTACAGTGCGAGACGAGAGATGAAGTTCATTGAGCGATTTTCACATAAAATTAAATGTTACTCTTCTGTTTTATGACAAACTGCGACTTTCTTGACTTTCATAATAATTTTTTTAATTGACAAACATCATATGTGTAATTCAGGGCACAGTTCAGACGGAATAAAAAGATAAGTTGTCTCTCGCCATTGACTACCATACATATTTTTTCGGAAATAGGGTCCCATGAGTCGGAAGCGGAGATGAGGGACTTAGGCTCTCTATAGCGAAGCATTCCTATTGTTTACAGGGAAGTGCGTGTGGGGGTTTGTTTGTTTGCTACTAGTAAGACAATGGCTGCGTCTGAAATCACATACTCTCTTGAGTAGGTACTTATTTTGAATAAATAATTACTTTTTGATCTCTAAAAAGTAAGTTCTACATAGTATGCGTGTGTGAGAGAGTAAGAGAGAGACTGTGCTCCAAACCGCGTAGCGCGTGCACGGTAGAGGGAGAGAGATTAAGTCCGCGCGCGTGTTCCTCATGAAGACGAAGTTTCTCGGGGGAGGGGGCATCATAAATACATTATGCAATTATGCTTAGGTCACCAAAATGGCTAGCAGCGGCTCTGATAACACTTCCCTACTATTCGACCATGAGGTTCATAGTCGAATCAGACCTCTCCGAATCGAATCGTCGAATCCTCGACTATTAAAAGTCAGCCCAGGTATTTTCCTTTTTGAAGTGATTCCAATTTCAAGCTGTTCAGAATCATCATGTTGAACAGTGCGCGTCTGAAGTGTCTCCGCTGAAGGAAATAATCCATTATTTATCAGCTTAAATATATCGGACGAATTTTCTTGTCAGGCCGATAACTTTAAAATTAACATATATCAGCCGATACCAAGATGGTGGCCGATATTCCTAAAAATAAAAGATA
Organism: Phoxinus phoxinus; assembly: GCF_949152265.1. Lineage (NCBI taxonomy): Eukaryota > Metazoa > Chordata > Actinopteri > Cypriniformes > Leuciscidae > Phoxinus > Phoxinus phoxinus. Next base: position 7,760,073 of record NC_136882.1, on the reverse strand, counting down.
CCCCAGCCACTTTTAAGTCTAAACCTGCATTTAACCTTTTCACTGTCATTTTGTTTTCATAGTTAGACAGATATCGTGATGTATCATTATAGGATTGTCTAGTGTGTTGTGGAAATTATCAATATTCAAAAACCTGGATGAAGGAGACAAAGTCGATTCTCAAAAGTTTAAACAAAGTATTTTATTTCATGCATGAAATAAGACGTTCCCACACAGACAGCGTCTGATATGAGAAGGCCCATGGCATTCTCACGCAGAGAGCATCTGACATGAGAAGGCGAAGGCTAGTCCCTTTTGCCAATGTTATATACCCTAACACATCCTGTGTAAAAAAACCTTTTGTTACCTTAAACCCAGACTTCTTAGCTCATGGTCTCATGTGCTCATGATCTCATGTCCAACATTATTTATATCAGACAGAACAACTTGTCATGTCAGCAAAAAGTGTCCTGCTTTTAGCTGCAGATCTTAACAGCTGATCGAAACTGTGCACACACATATTGTCAGCCTTCACATGACTCAGAGAACATTTCGTTCCTGAAAGTTTGTCCTAACTTTTAACATTTCTAAAAGCTTGGTTTTATATCTTTAATAATGTGCTTTTTGCTTATATGATTATATTCCTTTAAATTCTCATGAGTAAACAATACATCTTCAATGCTAATAAAAGTTGTACCCATACAAAAGTAAAAGAAACACATCTAAATGTAAAATTTCCATAACAAGTGATATATTGTTATCACGCGCATGCGTCGCGAGTGAGCGCTGTGTTTGTATTTGAAGCTCCGTCGACTTGATTCATAAATCGTTGATTTTGTTCTTTACACTCATTTATAAACGAGCATTTTCTATTTTTCCAGCGTGTAAACATATCTCCGATACTACTCTCTATAAAAAACAATCGGATTGCTTTGATATCGCTAGTTATATCCAACTTTCCGAACTTCCGTTACTATCTCTAACGATAGCCCGCTAGCATTGCACGCGTGGCCTCGCCTATCGACCGTCTTATTTACACTCGAATCACTGAAATCGCTTGTTTGTGTTGGAGTTTGTGTTTGTGCTTCGAAATCGCTTGTTTGTGTTTGAAGTTTGTGTCTGTGGTCGAACCGCTTTGGTTGTGTTTGGAGTTTGTGTTTAAATCGCTTGTCTGTGTTTGAAGTTGTGTTTGTGCTTCGAATTCGCTTGTTTGTGTTTGAAGTTTGTGTCTGTGGTCGAACTGCTTTGGTTGTGTTTGGAGTTTGTGTTTAAATCGCTTGTCTGTGTTTGAAGTTGTGTTTGTGCTTCGAATTCGCTTGTTTGTGTTTGAAGTTTGTGTCTGTGGTCGAACTGCTTTGGTTGTGTTTGGAGTTTGTGTTTAAATCGCTTGTCTGTGTTTGAAGTTGTGTTTGTGCTTCGAATTCGCTTGTTTGTGTTTGAAGTTTGTGTCTGTGGTCGAACTGCTTTGGTTGTGTTTGGAGTTTGTGTTTAAATCGCTTGTCTGTGTTTGAAATTTGTGTTTGTGCTTCGAATTCGCTTGTTTGTGTTTGAAGTTTGGGTCTGTGGTCGAACCGCTTTGGTTGTGTTTGGAGTTTGTGTTTCAAATCGCTTGTCTGTGTTTGAAGTTTGTGTTTGTGCTTCGAATTCGCTTGTTTGTGTTTGAAGTTTGTGTCTGTGGTCGAACCGCTTTGGTTGTGTTTGGAGTTCGTGTTTCAAATCGCTTGTTTTTGTGTTTGTGTTTCGAATCGCTTAACTGTTAACGTTAGTTTGCGAGCGTGTGAACATATCTCCGATACTACTCTCTATAAAAAATAAATAAAAAATAAAAACAATCGGATTGCTTTGATATCGCTAGTTATATCCAACTTTCCGATCTTCCGTTACTATCTCTAACGTTAAGTTAGCCCGCTAGCATTTGCACGCGTGGTCTCTCCTATCGACCGTCTTATTTACACTCGAATCACTGGAAGGATACGGGTTCTATCCATGATTTCAGTCCTAAATTAGTAGTGATATTGGTAGCATCACTGCTAATTTATTGTTCATCTGTCATAATGGCGAATACATCGTATGTGTGTCTACCTCTGAGTGCAGGTGAGGACACGTTTGAGCTGCATTCGGTGCGGTTGGAGCTGGAGTCCGTGGAGAAGCAGATCCGTGATCTGCTGGGGAGGCAGGCCGAGCTGCGAGACCGACGATCAGCGCTTGAAGCATCACGCGCCGATGCTCACAAGTCAGTGGTTAGTAACTTTTCGACTCCGGTCTCCTCTACTCCGTGTATTTCTCTGCACAGGACCCGAGCACCCCTGGTTTCGTTTACCCCGACACCGACACAGCACCATGGACCCTGGGTGATGCCACAGCGGAAGACACGAGCCAGGACCAGAGCAAGGACCTCTCCGCCCCTCCCGGTCTTCGAGATCTCCACCCGGAACCGCTTCTCCCCTCTTCGCGAGACGGAACGCGACGACGCTGTGATCATCGGCAGTTCCATGGTCCGGCATGTCCGCGCTACCTCAGGTAAAGGTATGGTGCGCACTCACTGCTTTCCTGGTGCTCGTGTTCTCGATGTCGCTGCGCAGGTCCCCGAGATCCTGAACGGTGACGAGCGCGTCGGAGCTGTCGTGCTGCACGTGGGGGTGAACGACATCAGGCTGCGGCAGACGGAGGTTCTGAAGAGGGACTACAGGAGCCTGATCGAGACGGTACGCAGAACATCGCCTGAAGCAAAGATCGTCGTGTCTGGACCGCTTCCCACGTACCGACAAGGACAAGAAAGGTTCAGTAGATTGTTTGCACTAAATGAATGGTTGATGTCATGGTGTAATGAACAGAGACTGCTCTTTGTAAATAATTGGAATCTGTTTTGGGAGCGACCTAGGCTCTACCGTGCTGATGGCCTGCACCCCAGCAGAATCGGAGCGGCTGTTCTGTCGGACAACATCTCCAAGACGTTACACACCATATGACTAGTAAGTCAAAGTCCAAATCACATTCTTTGCTGTCCCAAATTAATTGATATAAGTACCAGTGTAGAACACTATATAGAAACAGTGTCTATTCCTCGTTTAGTGAGGCCAAACAATAAATCTACTGTAGGATCTAAGAAAAATCTAATTGTGATTAAACCAGAAAATCTCAATATTAGTGAACAAAAACAATTTCTAAAGCTAGGTCTTCTAAACATTAGATCGCTTACACCTAAGGCGGTTATTGTAAATGAAATGGTCACTGATAATAGCTTCGATGTACTCTGCCTTACTGAAACCTGGCTTAAACCAAATGATTATTTCGGTCTTAATGAGTCCACTCCACCAGGATACGGTTATAAGCATGAGCCCCGTCTGATTGGTCGTGGCGGCGGTGTTGCAACAATCTATAGAGATATTCTTAATGTTACTCAGAAAACAGGTCACAGGTTTAATTCGTTTGAAGTACTTGTTCTAAATGTTACGCTCCTAGATGTAAGAAAGAAATCCCTATTATCTCTAGCCTTGGCTACCGTATATAGACCGCCAGGGCCTTACGCTGATTTCCTAAAAGAGTTTGCAGATTTTCTCTCAGATCTATTGGTCAATGTCGATAAGGCAATAATTGTTGGAGATTTCAACATACACGTTGATAACACAAATGATGCGTTAGGAGCTGCGTTTACAGATTTATTAAACTCCTTTGGGGTCAAGCAAAACGTTAGTGGTCCCACTCATCGTCTTAATCATACTCTAGATTTAATTATATCATATGGAACCGATCCAACCAATATAGATATTATACCGCAAAGTGATGATGTCACTGATCATTACATGGTAACTTGCATACTACGTACGGCTGAAATGTGTCATGTTGCGCCACGTTATCGACCAGGCAGAACAATCCTTCCAACCACTATAGATAGATTCTTGAATAGCTTACCTGATCTATCTCCGCTCCTCAGTGAACCCAAACAAACAGATGAGCTAGAGGAAATGACTAGCAGTATGAGCACCATTTTCTCTAGTACATTAGAAACTGTTGCACCAATTAGACTAAAAAAGGTTAGAGAGAAAACTAAAGCACCATGGTACAACAGTGCTACGCATGTTATCAAGAGAGAAACTCGTAACTTAGAGCGCAAATGGAAACAAACTAATTTAGAGGTCTTTAGAATCGCGTGGAAAGACAGTATGTCACGTTATAAAAAGGCTCTAAAAGCAGCCAGGGCTGAGCATCTCCGCAAACTAATAGAAAATAACCAAAACAATCCAAGGTTTTTATTTAACACTGTGGCTAGATTAACAAATAAACAGACATCACCTGAACAAAATATTCCGTTACATTTTAATAGTAATGATTTCATGAATTTCTTCACTGAGAAAATAGAAAGCATCAGAAACACAATTGTAAATGTACAATCTTTGACAGCGTCTTATGATTCAGCCTCAATTATCGCCCCTCAAGAACAACTACAGCGCTTTACAACTATAGGACAGGAAGAGCTAAATAAACTTATCACTGCATCTAAACCAACAACATGTTTATTAGATCCAATACCCACTAAACTACTGAAAGAAGTGTTACCTGTAGTGGAAGAGCCTCTTCTCAATATTATTAACTCGTCTTTATCTTTAGGACATGTTCCAAAAACATTCAAGCTAGCAGTTATAAAACCTCTTATTAAGAAACCACAATTAGATCCAAATAACCTAGCAAATTACAGACCCATTTCAAATCTTCCATTTATGTCTAAAATACTTGAAAAAGTTGTGTCCGCTCAATTGTGCTCTTTCTTGCAAGAAAACGATATCTATGAAAAGTTTCAGTCTGGATTCAGGCCACATCATAGCACAGAAACTGCGCTGGTTAAAATTACAAATGATTTACTTTTAGCTTCTGACCAAGGCTGTATCTCAATACTAGTTTTACTCGATCTTAGCGCTGCGTTTGACACTATAGATCATAAAATACTCTTAGATCGACTTCAAAATTACACTGGTGTTCAGGGACAGGCATTAAGCTGGTTTAGATCGTACCTATCAGACCGTTACCATTTTGTCCATTTAAATGGGGAAAAATCAAAGATAACGTCAGTAAATTATGGAGTGCCGCAAGGATCTGTATTAGGCCCCCTGCTATTCTCAATTTATATGCTGCCACTTGGTAATATTATAAGAAAACATGGAATAAGTTTCCACTGTTATGCTGATGACACTCAATTATATATTTCATCTAGACCAGATGATAACACTAAATTATCTAAAATGACAGAGTGTGTTAAAGATATAAAATATTGGATGACGTGTAATTTTCTTCTATTAAATTCAGATAAAACGGAGGTATTACTGATTGGTCCAAAAAACTGCCCACAAAACCTCTTACAATACAACCTTAATCTAGATGGACGTCCTGTTACTTTATCCTCTACAGTAAAAGACCTGGGTGTTATACTAGACCGCAACTTGTCTTTTGAAAATCATATTTCAAATGTCACAAGAACAGCCTTTTTCCACCTTAGAAACATTGCTAAGCTACGTAACATGCTATCAGTTTCTGATGCAGAAAAGTTAGTTCATGCATTCATGACCTCGAGACTAGATTACTGTAATGCTCTATTAGCTGGTTGTCCTGCATCCTCAATAAACAAGCTACAGTTAGTCCAAAATGCAGCCGCTAGAGTTCTTACTAGGTCAAGAAAATATGATCATATAACACCAATTTTATCATCTCTACACTGGTTACCTATTAAGTTCCGTATCAATTACAAAGTATTGTTACTGACCTATAAAGCCCTAAATGGTTTAGCTCCTGTGTATTTAAGAGATCTTCTATCGCCATATAATCCATCGCGCTCTTTAAGATCACTAAATTCGAGGCTTCTGGTCGTACCTAGGATATCTAAGTCCACTAAAGGAGGGAGGGCGTTTTCACATCTAGCTCCTAAACTCTGGAATAGCCTTCCTGATATTGTCCGAGGCTCAGACTCGCTCTACCAGTTTAAAACTAGATTAAAGACGCATCTCTTTAGCCAAGCATTCACATGATGCATCTCATACCTTTTATACTACAGTTAAATCAGATCAAATGCATTCATATTATGAACAGCAGCTACGCTAATTATTTCCCATCTGCCTTTTTTGTTGTTATCTCGGGACGCCTGTCCCGAGATAACTCAAATAGAGTTCGTCAGCTCCAGTTATGTATCCAGCCTCTCATGGAGACTTCAGATGCCCCAACGCCTGTGATGAGACGACTCGACGCCTGTGAAGAGACGACCCAACGCCGGCGATATGTTATGCCCTAAATTTCATGATTAACTAACTGTATTTTTGTATGTATATTTTTGAAATGCATTTTCTGTAAAGCTGCTTTGAAACAATGTGTATTGTGAAAAGCGCTATACAAATAAACTTGAATTGAATTGAATTGAATATTGATTATTGCTGTATCGAGATATTATCAGTATCGTGTGAGGTACCCTGTGTCTCCCACCTCTACTCTTTAATGAGTAGGCCTACCGGTACTGTGAATTCGGATTTTGAATACTGATTTTTCGCCTACTATATAGTATGGAAGTATGCAAATTATTTTAAATTTTGGATATGATTTCCTCCTAATTTTCCTCTTAGATAGGGCAGCTGGTGAGAAAGTGTTGCTCTGTGTCAATATCTTCTTGGCTGCAGTATTGGCAGATCCGGTGTTCTGACAATATGTGCTACCAACACTATATTTGCATGGTCTTAAAGGTAGGGTAGGTAGGATTTATATAAAAACTTTTTACCAAATTTGATTAAACTTTCTATATATATCAATGCATAATTAAAATGTAAGTACTCTGATAAAAAGAGTATAAAAATCGAGTGACTCTAGACCGTTTAATCTTCATTAAACACAGCTCATTATTTCCATTCGGGACGAATCACAGGATTGGCTTGCGCGACTGTCACTCGACGTCGCCATGACTACCGCCGTTATTACTGGCTCTGCCCACGTGCGCGCAGTCGCGCACCCGTTTTTAGGTGGGAGTGAATGGAATTAATGAGCTGTGTTTAATGAAGATTAAACGGTCTAGAGTCACTCGATTTTTATACTCTTTTTATCAGAGAACTTACATTTTAATTATGCATTGGTATATAAAGACAGTTTAAACAAATTTGAATAAAAGTTTTTTTTAGACAATTCTGACCTACCCTACCTTTAAGGATAGTATAAGGGCTTGGAGCCAAATAATATTAATAACATTCAAGTTTACTTCGTTTTTCTGTTGTTTGCAGCTTCAAGACCATCTGAGTGAGGGTACTTTTTTCAATGGTTATTTCATCTATCTCTCTCTCTCTCTCTCTCTCTCTCTCTCTCTCTCTCTCTCTCTCTCTCTCTCTCTCTCTCTCTCTCTCTCTCTCTCTCTCTCTCAGGCTGGTGTTGATAATAACATCCTCATGCGTCTGGCCGTATTTCAAGTCTTTCCACTGGAGCTTGTAGGAATGCTGGAGATAAATAAAAAAGTAATATCTGCACAAGTACATTCACACAGATCTATTTTTGTTGTAAGGGAATGTCACACATTTTTATAATTTATCTTTTTTAATTCAGTCATTTCAATTTAGCTCCACTTATGCTGATGCTAAATATTTTAGTGAAACCTGTGGAATTCAGGATGAGATATTTCGATAAATATTTAATTTTATTATTTAAATATATTAAAATTTGCATTGTCAAATTAATGAATCAATATAAAAGATGTTATGTTGCGTTATGTTTTGTTATGTTACGGTATGCTATGTTACGGTATGCTATGTTACGGTATGCTATGTTACGGTATGTTATGTTACGTTATGTTACGGTATGCTATGTTACAGTATGCTATGTTACGGTATGTTATGTTACGTTATGTTACGGTATGCTATGTTACAGTATGCTATGTTACGGTATGTTATGTTACGTTATGTTACGGTATGCTATGTTACATTGTTACGGTATGCTATGTTACATTGTTACGGTATGCTATGTTACGGTATGCTATGTTACGGTATACTATGTTACGGTATGCTATGTTACGGTATGCTATGTTACGGTATGCTATGTTACGGTATGCTATGTTACGGTATACTATGTTACGGTATGCTATGTTACGGTATGCTATGTTACATTGTTACGGTATGCTATGTTACGGTATGCTATGTTACGGTATGCTATGTTACGGTATGCTATGTTACATTGTTACGGTATGCTATGTTACGGTATGCTATGTTACGGTATACTATGTTACGGTATGCTATGTTACGGTATGCTATGTTACATTGTTACGGTATGCTATGTTACGGTATGCTATGTTACGGTATGCTATGTTACGGTATGCTATGTTACATTGTTACGGTATGCTATGTTACGGTATGCTATGTTACGGTATGCTATGTTACGGTATGCTATGTTACGGTATGCTATGTTACGGTATGCTATGTTACGGTATGCTATGTTACGGTATACTATGTTACGGTATGTTACGTTTGCTATGTTACGGTATGTTTTACGGTATGCTACGTTATGTTACGGTATGCTATGTTACGGTATGCTATGTTACGTTACATTACGTTATGTTACGTTATGTTCAGGTCTTTGGTAAGACGGCGGTGGATGTGCTGCTGTCACAGGGAGTCTTAGCTGTATCACACAGCTCAAAACATGTCAAACTTTACAGTTTTGAGTACATAGTAAATAAGGTAATTGAAACTTAATTCCTTTTTGTGATTGTTTGGTTTATTGGCCCGGTTTGTTTTATCGTCATCATTCCATATGTGTTCTTTTCTCTACAGTATAGAATTGAGAAATTGTCTCTGGGACAGCAGTGTGAGATTAATGGTGGAAAGGGAATTGTGGGAGAGGCTCCATATGGTATTCCGGTCAACATTCACATTCATGGTGGGTGACTGATATTTTATATACAGTAAAAAAAAAAAAGTGTCAAATAACTGCCATATTTCCCTCAAAATGCTCCAAATGTCTTGAAAAGGTGTGGATAAAGTGTTGATTCAGTATTTGTTTTTTAAACAAAATGTATCTAACCTTAAATGGGGGATTTCTATGTGTACATAATATTATTTTTGTCTCTTTAGATTAGACACATTTTTAAAAATGTGTAAATTAAAATGGCATAATCTATTTAGGTGTAACTGTCAAAGTTGTGCAGTTATTTTGCACCATTAGTTATTTTACATTCAGGACCTCGTGCCTCATGTGTGATGGAATATTTTGTTCCCATTATGTTGAAAACACAGTGCAATCTCTCACTCTGACAGTCCAGGGTCATAACATGAGCCTACAAAACACCTTTTCTTACCACTGAGCTTATTATTACATAGTACACACATCTAATCTACAGTCACGTGAAAAAGATAGGACACCCTTTTAAATTCTATAGTTGTATGGATCAGGACATAATAAAAACCATCTGGTCTTTACAACCTCAGATGAACAACAACACAGGACATATTTCACTGTGTCATTGTTTAACAAAAATAAAGACAACATGTAAGAGGCATGTGTGACAATCTAAGTACACCTTATGATTTAATTGCTTGTAGAATCACCTTTAGCAGCAATAACTTGAAGTAATCATTTTCTGTATGACTTTATCCTTTATTCTGGAGGAACACTCTTCTGGACAATGTTGCTTAATTTCTTTGAGGTTTGTGTGCATTTATTTATGTACCGTTCTCTTAAAGGGTTAGTTCACCCAAAAATGAATTGTATTCTGCCGGCCCAGAAAAGTTAGTAAAGATATCGTTAAAATAGTCTAAAAGTTACTACAGTGGCTCAACCTCAAGTTTATCAAGCGATGAGAATACTTTTTGTGCACAAAAAAAACTAAAATAACGACTTTATTCAACTATTATTGTTTTTCTGTGTGGGCCTCTGACGTGAGTTCATGAGAGCGCCTCGACGCATGCGCGAGATCTGAGAAGATGACGCAGACGGGTCTCGATGTAGTGTTTAAAATGGTTCTAGAGTGTGCATTTCCTGGATGTCCGAATCATGAGAAACCAACGAGAAAACGTAAAAGTGCGCAAAATGAACGGCTTAGCTTTCACACTTTCCCAACAAATGATCGTGAGCGTCATTTAAATAACACTTGCCTGATGGCTCATGCTACCGCTAACCCGGACGTCGAGGTCACTTCTGTGATTTGGGAAAAGTCCTTTGCAAAAATCACATTTGTTTACACTACATCCTTATGCGTCGCTTTCTGCCAGGAGTTTTTACGGGCTTTTCCTAAATCACTGAAGTGACCTCGACGTCCGGGTTAGCGGTAGTATAAGCCATCATATTATTTAAATAAACTCAGGATGTAACTTACAAACTTTCCAATGCCTCGTTTTATGAGTACAGAACCTATTTGTACTACTGTAGAAGTTTGGTACCATTCTGGGCATTATTAGTGGGGTAATTTACCAGATACACACTTGGATCCATTAATGCCTGCACTAAGGCAGTCGGCTGATATCTCTAATGGCGCTTTTCCACTGCATGGTACGGCTCGGTACGGTTCGTCTCGGCGCGGAACGGTTCGGCTCGCTTCGCTTTTCCACTGCGTGGTACGACTCGACTCGGTACGGCACGGTTCGGTTTGCTTTAGATCGGTTGCTTTTCCACTGCAGTTAGTACCGCTTCAAAGTGGGTGGGACTGATCGTTAATAGTTGTCGCCTCTAATTTGTCCCTACACTGTTTGTAGGTCCGGCGGCAATCAACGAGAGGAACGTCGACACCTCGTCCACTGACCATGATTCAGCCATTTCTTTTTTGATTTTTTTTACTTATTTTGTCAAGTAAATACTCTAAAAACAGGTGCTACTGCGTTGGCTGTTGTCTGGCTATTTAAATCTAGCGGGTTTAGGTTTAGTGTCTCGTATCGCAAATACAATGACGCTGAAGTGACTGACCAATCAGTGATCTGCAGTGTTTTCACGTCACGTTTAGTATCGGTACGGTACGCTTGGAACCTCAACAGAGGTGGTACCATTTAAAGCGAGGCGAAGCGAGCCGTACCGTACCGTACTATGCAGTGGAAATGCGCCATAAGTGAGCCGTACCGAACCGAGCCGTACCGTACCATGCAGTGGAAAAGCTCCATAAATAAGCTCTAACTTTAATAATGTTCGACCAAGGGAAAAAAAAGCTTCTGGGGGGGTGTTTGGCTCGAGGTCATGGTGCAAAGGACCTTAGGTTGAAATTACTCCGAACATCCCTTTAAAGGATTAGTTCACTTTCAAAAAAATGTTTGCTGATAATTTACTCACCCCGATGTCATTCAAGATTTCCATGTCTTTCTTTCTTCAGTCGAAAATAAATTTAGGTTTTTGAGTAAAACATTCCAGGATTTTTCTACACAGAATGGACTTCAATGGCAATCTATCCCAATGTTCAAATGTCCGTCTCAATGCAGCTTCAAAGTCTCGACACGACCCCAGACGAGAAATAAGGGTCTTATCCAGCAAAACGATCGGTCATTTTCAAAAAAAAATTAAATTTATAAAACATTTTTGGAAAGTGAACTATTCCTTTAAGGTTCAGCCACTAGTCACTTGGACTATTTTAAGGATATCTTTACTAACTTTTCTGGACTGGCAGATGAAATTACCTTCAGCCTATGAAGGAGTGAGACAGCTCTCAGATCTCATCAAACATATCTTAATCTGTGTCCCGAAGATGAACGAAAGTCTTACGGGGTTGGAACAACATGAGGGTGAGTAATTACTGACAGAATTTTCATTTTTGGGTGAACTAACCCTTTAAGGTCCCGCCGCAACATTTCGTTCGGGTTGAGGTCTGGATTTTGACTGCATTCTGGTGTAGATTTGCTGGTGTGCTTTGTGTCATTGTCCTGTTGCATGACCACAATATCGGCCTGATTGAGCCAAGCTTTAGCTGTGGACATATGGCCTCACATTTGTCTCTTGAATACTTTGTTATGCAGAGGAGTTCATGGCTTACTCAATGCCCAGGTCAGGTGGCTGCAAAACCAGCCCAAATCATCAGCCCTCCAGCACCATGCTTGACTGTTGGAAAAAAAGGACGTTGTTTGAACCAGAAGTCTTGTTGTTTGTTCAGATGCAACTTCGCAAACCTAAGCCATTCTGCCATGTTCTTTTTATAGAGAAGAAGCTTTCTCCTTGCAACCCTTCAAAACAAGTCATACTTGCCCTGTCTTTTTCTAATTGTACTGTCATTAACTTTAACGTGTAACATGTTAACTGAGGCCTGTAGAGTTTGAGATGAAGCTCTCGGGTGTTTTTTTGCGATTTCTCTGAGCGGTGGACGCTCTGACCTTGCGGTGAATTTGCTGGGACGTCCACTCCTGGGAAGATTGGCAACTGTCTCGAATGTTTTCCACTTATGAATAATCTTCCTCGCTGTAGAATGACGGACTTCAAATTGTTTGTAAATGGCCGTATAACCCTTGTCAGATTGATGGCAGCAACAATTGCTTCTCTAAGATCATTGCTGATGTCTTCCCTCTTTGGCATTGTGTTAACACACACATGAATGCTCCAGACCAGCAAACTGCCAACACTTCTGCTTTTATAGAGGCGGTCATGCTTGCTGAAGATCAATTAATGATCAAAGATATTTGATTAGTAGTGTCTGACTGCTACTTGCCCTCTTCATTTCTTATGGAAGCAGTATGGGTGTACTTAGTTTGGCACACATGGCTAATGTTTGTTAAATAAATAACGACACAGTGTAATATGTCATGTGTTGTTGTTCACCTGAGGTTGTATTTACCTAATTTTAAGACCTGCTAAAGACCAGATGATGTTTTATTATGTCCTGATACGTAAAACCATATAATTCAGAAGGATGTCCTTTCTTTTTCACATCACTGTATATGACAAAACTGAGCCTGTGTAAAACATTACTTTACGGCCCGGTTTCACAGACAGGGTTTAGATTAAGCTAGGATTAGGCTTCAGTTTAATTAGGGCATTAAAGTCGTTTTTATAAACATGCCTTAGAAAAAACATTACTGGTGTCAATCTCGAGACAAAACAATGGCACTGACATATTTTCACAAGTCAGTGCAAGCTGCTTTCAGTTAAGACAACACAAACATGTGTTTTTAGTCTGGGACTACAGGCTTAAGCCTTGAAACCAGGCGTAGATCACATCTATGGCATATTTTGCAGTAAAATTATCCAGTTACTTTCTTAGGCTTTTTGGTGACCAATCATGGTCATTCCAGGAATAATTCTGCTTAAAGGCTGTTCTTCATTTTTCAAAATATCCAATGATTTTTCTACTTATTTTTCATTATCCACCTCTGTAATAACTATGAAACATTACTGAAAAAAAAGTTGAAGTGAAGTAAGAGTTTCTGAGGGAATCAATGAATTACTGATGTAATTGTCTCTCTTTAATTAAGTTGAGAAAAATGTCCAGGTCCAATGTGACAAAGTTATGCTGTTAAAGTACAATGGGCCTCATTCACCAACCGTTCTTACGAAGAAATGTGTTCATAAACCCCACTTACGCACTTTTTACGAAGATTCTGACATTCGCTAATGTTTTTTTATCTTGGATTTGTTCTTAGCTAAGAACAAAATCTACACACTCTCAAGAGCACTCGTACGCACATTTGAGTGATGACAGTTTGCTCCAAAAAATTGGTTCCTGCATTTTATTTATTATTAATTCTACAGTCGTTTACACTGATAGTATTTTACTGTAATGTATTTCTGATCATTTGTTAAAAAAAAAAAAACTCATAGCATGCAAAGAAACAGTAACACTGCAATTTACATGGGATTCATCAATCCTAAGAAAACAAGTGCGAACAATTCTGTTGAATGTCATGAATCCGACATAGACTTTTCTTAGGAAGTTTATTAAGTACTAAGTTAAGAAAATTCTTAGGAAGATATTGGTGAATGAGGCCCATTGTTATTATTTCTTATGAGTTGTCAATAGTGTTCATTTCGTCAACGAAAACTGTGATAAAATGTTCGACGACACCGACATCATTAAACACCAAACTGTGATATGAATGTAATTTATATTGGCGTTATTTTGAATTATTGGGATTACTATGAGGAATTTCGCAGTTTTAGCTTTTGAGAGAAGCTTTTCTACCTTTTTTTTTTCTAGAAGAGTTCTACCAGTTTTCATAGTGTAGAAAGTATCTTAATTTATGATAATATTGTAAATCAGGAAACTTGTAAATGAGTGTGTGAAATGCAAAGACCTACGGGATACATGCATGAGGAAAAATGCATTCTCGTTCGGCGCCACCTATCGTACAGGTGTGAATTAGCCGTTCAATTGTATCCAAAGTTCGATGTGAAAGCATCGTTTGTGGGTGATACAGTTGTTATACGTCTCTCTACAGAGTGTCCTCCCGTATTGTTTGAGATGTCATACTTTGAGAACGGGGTTCAGATCGGAGGTCATCCCTGGCACTACATCTACACCCCCAACCACACGAGACACAGAGGAACACATCATATCTGCTCCATCACGGACGGAGAGCTGGTGATTACTCTGATTCACACACACATTCATAGTCCTACGCAAAAAAATCCTGTACATGCAGTGAATGTGTGTAACCTTTTAGGTTGAAATGATTATCTATTATGGTGGACATATTAAACTTTTATGGCAAGACAAGACAAATAGTATTAGGTTTATCAGATAATACGTATATAATTACACAGTAAATTAAGACTTTTGTACTAAGAAAAAGATAATTGACACGTGTAATTTAATTTAAGCTGTTTTTCTTTTGTTATGTGTCTATATAATCCAATGATCTGTCATCAGGCTAGAAACGGTGTTCAGGACATGAAGTGTGACTCTCTGGAAGCAGACTGGATCTTTTTTCACCCAGATGATTCAGGCCGAATTGTTCATGCAGGGCCCAGCGCAATAAAGTGAGCATGATTATTATATATGGCAAAAGAAAGACGAAGTTGCACATTAAATATACGTATGTAACAGGAATCTTATTATAAACAGTGTCTTTGGACAATCATAAACAAGTGCATGAGGATCCATGACTTTGAATATCTATAATTATCTATATTTGCTGTTTTTAATTTTCTCTGTTACAGTGTCCTGAAGATCATGGCTGAAACCGGATGTGACTGGAAGTGTGAGATAGTCACGGACTTCTCCATCTCCGCTGCTCGTGACAATAGTGTAATTGTTGTCTGTGGGTTCATTACTAGCTGTAGTAGCAACAGAATATTATTAAAATTTTGATACTATATTCTTTTTTAACCGTCAAACGTAGGATTTTGTCACTCACTCACTCACTCAGCAGCTGATATTGATTGTAAAAGAAGATTAATACTGCATAGAAGGCTTTTTTTTGGATGGTTTGTAAACCAGGTTCTTCATGCCCACAGGCTCCTCAGGTGATTGTGACCTCTTCTGGTCGTACAGTGAAAAGGAGATTCCAGTTGTTGGATGATGACCCTGCACAAGAGGTACAGCCGACCACCAGCCCACACACACACTAAGGTCCTGCTTACACCTGGTATTAAGATGCGTTTTAGTCGATCGGATCACAAGTGGACGACACTAAATACAGGAGTAAACGGGGTATAAAACGTTTTGAGCTTGTCCACTTTCAAACCACTTTCGCGTTTTAGTCGAGTACAAGTCGAGTAGTCACAAGTTCACGAGTGAGACACATTCCCGTTTACACCTTTTTAATCCGTCTCTTTTGTCCACTTTCAACCACTTCTGTCCTGATTTCTACGAGGGGAGAGTCTATGGGCGGGTAAATAATTAGAATTTTTGAGATCTTTCGATCTAAGCGAATCAGCTCAAATGAGGGGAATATATATTCATAATTATTAATCATGGTTATGATCAAGTATTGCATACATATTTAAAATTGCCTCTGTATCTGTATATATGGATAATTAACTACAACGAATTATCCTGATTTCGTCCTGACGCTACATGGATAAAATAAGCTTGTGTAATTTATATGTGAACGCACACGGAGACCACGGTAAACATACGGAGATCATCAGCTTTAATTTCTGCTCTGATAGACACAATACCAGCCGAACGCTGTGAGTGTGTGTTAGAAATCAGGAATGGTGAGAGAACATTGTGTTTGGTACATTTTTCATCTTCAAACCAAACTTGGTCTTTATCTGACAAAGTTTAAACCCCGTCTGGCTAGCGCTCTTCTCATAATGTTACTCATTAGATCAGTAGGAGGAGAGTAGACGCTGTTTGAACACATTCGATCACATAAAGTCCAATTTATACTTCTGCGTTGAACTCACGGCATAGCTACGTCATAGGCTATGTGTAGCGCCCGTACCCTGACGTGCACCTCTCCAAAAATGTAACAACGCGTCAATTCTACGCAGACGCTAGCGCTGTGATTGGTCTGCTAGAACCCCTCCCTCGGGCTTCACACGCTCCCTCTGCATGTGTAATTGCGCGTCAACGCGGACAACGACGCAGAAGAAAACCAACGCGTTGCCTACAGCGTAGAGGCTCCGGCGTCGGTCCGACACAGAAGTATTAAATCAGCCATGAGCGTTTAGACTACGAAAGCAATCCGGTCGAATGTGTTTTCAACTACCTCTGGAAGTGGTTGAAAGTGGACAAACTCAATACGTTTTCGTTTTTATTTAGCGTCGTCCACTTGTGATTTTAAGAACTGTTCATTGAAAAGTTCATGGAGAAACCAACATTGTTCTTCTGTGGCATCACTATGAAAACCCCCTTTATTTTTAAGAGTGTTTTTAAGGGTTTTACACATGATGGGGAGTAAATGACAGATTTCTCAATCCAATCATCTGATTGGAACCTTAAATAATATTAAAACCTTAAAAATTAAAATAAGCCGTTTTTCCACCATCGGGCCAAATTGGCATTTTCGGGAATTTCTTCGCTGTATTCTCGCTTTTTTCCCGCAGGTTTCTCTATAGAGCTCTCCCTACAGCTTCGGAATAGATATTTGACAACACTGTCGAAAAACTCATTGGCGACGTTCAGATACCAGAGGCCAGTAGATCAACGACATCAAAGCAGACGGGACAATCTTTAAAACCTCTTCTTCATTCGGTTTCGAACAGCATGAGGGAGCGCAATAATGACAGAATTTAACAGATTTGTTTTGCCGTAAAGCAATTTGTTACATCGCGAGACCTGATATCACGTGATACCCTCCGGCCCAAAGTTGCAAGGGTGGTTTTTCCGCTCACAGGCGATAGGGGGGTGCGAGGCGACCACCATTCAACCCGAAAAAAGTAATATAACCATTCCAACGACTCCGAAGCTGTTCAGTTAAGGTAAAAAACCTGCATAGTTCACCTTTAACCAATCCATGCCAATCCGGCTCAGCCAGTACAGATATGGTTTCATTGTCATGTAGAGTCAAGCATGTAGAGACTTGTAAGATGTAAATAACGAACGTGTTATGGAAAATGATCTTTTAATTCTATAATAAAAATTTCTAATCGTGCCGTGCTCTTGTGGAAATATAACTGGAACCGCTCCTTACCGTTCTTCGACCCGAGTTCACTGTGTGATAAAGTCTCTGAGACGGTCCGTATTGTTTATTTGTTACGTAACTTGGAGATCTTTTCTAGACTTTCAGGATGGTGAAGTATGAAGATGAACTTGATCTGTTGGCTGTGATAGACGTCACTCACGCTGAAGATGAAGGACAAGCCCATCTTCGTCTACATGACAATAAGACAGGGATTTTAATGAAGAGAGTTCCTCTAAAAGAGCCATGGGATGTGGTATGGCATTTAAATTAATGTTTTTTTTTTTAGATATCATTCACTCCATTTGTCATCATAACCTAACATTTCTCTGTCCTTTGTTTTTCAGACCTACAGTCATGAAGTGTACTTTGATAGAGACACGATTATTCATACTGTCCAGGAGAAAAATAACACCTTCTGCTGCCACGTTTATAAAATGAAGAGAAGACCTTCAGATGAACCATAAGCACTTTTCATATTCCTGTATATGTTGATTACTAATGGACTGTAGTGCAAAAAAAACAACGTATTTGTATATCTGGTACTGTATTATAATTGGTTTATTTGTGCATTTTTTACATCTTATGAGCAGAAAACATTTGTTTTTAAATAGATGGATATCGCACACTATAATTTTTCGACTGGAAAAAAAAAACTTTTCTACACTTTTGTATTCAGTTATTTTATTATAACATTTACTTATACCTTTATAATTAAAGACCAGTTTGTGACACATATGCTATTGTCATCATTGTGAAACGATGTTGCATAACTTTTTAATGTGGTGAGTTACAAAATTGTGTTGTCAAAAAAAAAAGGGGGTGGGAAATAATCCTCTGTCTGTGTTCAAAAACCTAGTGAGCTGCCTATCTAGACAGCATCATAGTCATTTTTGAGCATGGATCATACTTAAGGCTAAAGTCTTTTATGGATGGCAGTGAGCTTCCTACCTAGACAGCATATTTAGGCATCACAGGCACAATCCAAAGCAGCATTTTGACTCCCGGCAATGTTGCCCAGATCGGCAGCTTCCTAGTATTTGAGACACAGCCTCATGTTTGGGTGAGAAAGTCAAAAGTGAGCCAGCCCCCCGTCTGAACTTCTGAAGTGCCTCGTGTCGTCTCTGCTGTTCTTCACACTGCGAGGAGGATGGAGAACTACAAGCAGTTTCTTATTTTATTCCTTCTGGCGTTGGCGGTCGGTTTTGGGTCGATTGCGTTTGTTTTAACATGGGTTTTGCACTACCGAGAGGGGCTCGGGTGGGACGGAGGAGCGGCTGAGTTTAACTGGCACCCGTTGCTAATGGTGATCGGGTTTATTTTTCTTCAGGGAATCGGTAAGGAGTTTGAATGTTTGCACTTCATTCGGCAACCAGAGGTTCACATTCCTGAGTCTTAAATCTCGATTTAAAGTAACAGTAGCCTTCATAAATTAGTCCTGTACAGCTTTAATCCACAAAACGATAAACAAAGTAACAATTTGAGTTACATAAAAGTGAGGCTTTTTCTCAGAGGATTTAGTGATACAGACGAGAGACGAATCGCGTTATGTTCGCGCAACATTCGCTATGCGGTAAAAAGAAGAAGCGAAAATGATGCGACTTTTTGGACACAGTTTTGAGATAAAGATCGAGACTGTGTCTCAAAACATACTGAACTTTTGTTTTATATTCTAGAAACAGATGCAAATACAAACACCTTCAGGAGAGCATTAAAGTAAAAAACAAAACAAAAACGTTGTTCTGTAAAGTCAGATATCTAAATGAAGGATATTTATAAGAGGACAAATAAAATGGATAAAGACCAGAGGAACATAAAGGGTTAAGTACCATGCATTAAGTACCATTTTTTTTTATAGCGAAACAATACTAAGAGGCAGATAATTAGAAAATCAATCAATAAGAGAAAGCTGTTTAAACGTTAACATCAGAGTCATTACAAAGGAATCGTCAGTATTGTTTCCGGAATTTATCAATATTTTTATTGCAAGTTGAACAAAAAGATTTAAGCAGTGAGTCTACCTCAATCAAAAAAACAAAACAAAAGTGAGTGTAGGAAGAGCTATAAAGTTCTGTTTATGGATGAAAATGTTGCCTAACAAAATAAAAAAGTTGAAAATATATTCATTAGATTTGTTGGAGACTCAGTGTAATAACAAATGTCAAATTAAAAGTTTGTGCATATACTATGTAGTTTTAATTTAAATGTGAAGCTAGACCAATTTCTGAACCAATTTACAAGAATTTAATAAATGTATTAATGTTTCATTTTGTGACCACAAAACGTACTGAACTGCCTACCTACGGGATGTAATGTAGCTCACTTGTTTCTTTTTCTTTCTTTTTTTCAGCAATTGTTGTGTACCGACTGCCATGGACCTGGAGGTGCAGCAAGCAGATGATGAAGTTTATCCACGCAGGGCTGCATGTTCTCGCATTCACCTTAGCTGTCATTTCTGTGGTGGCTGTGTTTGATTTCCACAATGCAAAGAATATTCCCAATATGTACAGCCTGCACAGCTGGGTCGGCCTGGCTGCTGTCATACTCTACCCAGCACAGGTATGGGTTCACACACACACACACACACACACACACACACACACACACACACACACACACACTGGTAGATCTTCCGTTTCAACCAAAGGGGGCTGTTATTATTCACATTTGCAGCATCCAGTCCACTTGCATCAAAAACAGTCATAATGATGCAATTTAGTTTAATTTAGACCATGTTCCACCCTTTTTTCACTCTTTTTCCACCCACTCTCTGACTAGTAAAATGAAATGATACTGGCTGTTTTTGCTACAGTGTCTTTGAGACTTTAATAACGGTATGTAAATTACATTTGTTAAGATTGGCTGACCTCCGTATATCAGCATTGATCAAGGGTTTTCAATCTTTTAGTGTCACAGAGCCCCAAATATGATCATCCTCGTGCGAGGGAACCCCAACCTAAAAGGCAGATATATATTTTCATATATAAAGTTTATACTGCGATTTATTCTATAATAAAAAAATAATTAGATGTTAGATGCATTATGTTTGCTTGTATGTATTTATTTATTAAAATTTTATATTATATCAATTCATTTATTTTAATAATTATTTTAAATTGATTTACTCTTGTTTATTTATTTATTATTATTGTTAGTTATTATTTTGTCCCTGGAAAGTTTTTGAAAAGAAACACACATAGATACAGGTCCTTGAAAGTGCTTGAATTTATTTTGTGCAAGAAGTTTTCTGGAAAAAAATTCATATTATTCCCTCCGGTCCGCTAATGTGTTATTTCGCCAACACTTCGTGGCCTATGCATTATTTTATTTAATTTTTTCCGTGACCTATGCATAGCGCATTTACGCGTTACGTTAAGTGTTTCCCACGTGAGGTGTGTTGTACGTTGCCATGACGTTCACGCGCGCACAAAACTACTACAATTGTACCTCAACGTTTCACAGACACAGTGAAATATTGCAAAAATAGTCTGAAGCCTTCATGGCCTTCATGGCCTTATGGTAATGTCCCATATTGGAATGTTTTATAATGTATTTGATCTGCACTATGTTGTGATAGGCTATGATTTCAGTGCTCACACCAAACCCAAATATGTTCAGTCAATGACTCTATATTGTGTGCAGTTGTGATAATCTATAGCCCAAATATTTTATTTAATGTAATGTTGAATAAATTGCTTTGCCTGTTAAGATAATGTAAACCCCCTGAGGCAAGAAAAGCTTATATTCATATATCTTAAAACTTCTGCTTATATGAGCCTAAGCTCTTTTCAATAAAATCCATGCAAACGTTAATATCAGATCATTTCAGAATACGGTATAGGATGTACAGAATATTCTTCAGTTTTATGTAAAACAGAAATACGACAAATATAATATCAGATCTCTGTCATATGGCCACAAATAAATGCAAAAATGTTTTGTTTTTTGACACATGTAGGCTATGTAAACAAGGTAACACGGTGTAACCTTGCTCTCACTTGAAATGTGTCCCCACATGAAGTCCTTGAATTTGAGGGTATTGGACCTGGAAAGGTCCTTGAATTTGAAGTGTGGGAACCCTATTTCTTTCTCTCTAAACTTCACCATGGATTCCCTAGCACTCCTTTGTGGCCCACTTGGGATCCCCAATTTGAATGTTCATCAGGACAAATAATAAATTCTGCAAATGTCCTTGGGAGGGAGTTTTGTATTGTGAATCTTATGTCTACAGAACACAACAAACTCTTTTACTTCAAAAGGACAGAAGATCCTGTTCTTCATAGAGCCCTATAGAAACTACATTTGAATAAATCTTTGCGACACGTGTGTTGTCAGAGCTCTCGGAGGTGTGATGTGTTCTTCTCTCTCGTGAATTAGATAGTTATGGGCATCGCCGTCTATCTGATACCTGCGACTCCAGTGTACGTGCGTGCAGCTCTCATGCCTGTGCACGTCTACAGTGGCTTGTTCATCTTCACCAGTGTAATCGCCACAGCTCTCATGGGCTTCACTGAGAAACTCATCTTTGGCCTGTAAGTACAGCTTCACACACACAACACAAGCCATACAAATGCAAATGCACATTGTGGCATGTGCGCTTTGAAAGATTTTCTAAGTGTTGTTTGTAATGTCTTCCAGGAAAAGCCCAGCTTATAAAGACTCTCCACCAGAAGCCGTTTTAGTAAATGTTCTCGGGCTGCTTGTTGTTGCATTTGGTGGTCTTGTTCTCTGGATTGCAACGCGCCCCTCTTGGAAGAGGCCAAGAGAAGAAGTCACTCAATCTGTGAGCAGTAACAGCACAAGCCCAGAGGACTTCAAAACGGACACTGCCGTGACCACGAGAACACACCTAGACCTCGAGACACGCAGGCGTAATGGAAAAGCAGAAGAGTCTGGATGAGGCAGAGTTTAGAAACAAGTTTGGATCTTACATCCCTTTAATATAATCTCAAAGCAAGCAAAATGCTGAAATCTCTGCTGTTGTGGAAGTCTTGAGGGCATTTTAAACTGACAGCTCTGTTTGTGCTGTAGGGCTATTAATCATCGCAGTAACGATTAATCGCATCCAAAATAAAAGTTTGTGTTTGCATAATATGTGTGTGTGCTGTAAAAAAAAAAATGTTGGTTTAACTTAAAAAAGCAAGTTACCTTGTTGCCTTAAAAATGTTAGTTTGTTGTAATTAAAAATTTGTGCTAATACAATGAAGAAGAATGGTTTAATAATCAAACTCAAAATAGTATGTTATCTTCACACATTAGTTATCGAAGATGATTTGGCAAAAGATAAAAAGTTGGATAAATCATGAAAATATTTTTTTACAGTGTGTGTACGGTAAATGAATATTTTATATAAAAACACACACATTCATGTATATATTTAAGAAATATCTGCATGTATATACTGTATATATATCACTGTAAAAAAAATGTGGCTGCGATTAGTTATAACAACTTAAAATTTTTGAGATAACTTAAATATCTAACTTAACTAAACTTAATATTTTAAGTCAAGCATGAACACATACTTTTTAAAGTTGAAACAATGTTGGATTTTAAGTTGTGATAAATAATCGCAGCAATTCTTTTTACAGTGAGATCTGTAAATGTGTATATACAATATTTATTTTTAATATAAATTATATATATACTGTATATATGTATGTATAAATACATATATATATAATTTATATTAAAAATAAATATTGTATATACACATTACTCTATATAGGAACACATTTTCCTTAAATATATATGTGTATATATATATATATATACATATTAAGGTGCTTGTATTTATACAAAATAATTATAAAAAGTACACACACATTTTAACTTTAATTTTGGATGTGATTGTTCGTTTCACAGCCCTATTGTGCTGTAATATCTCTTCTGTGTGTAAAAAGAGATGCATGTACTGTCCCTGCCTGCTTTAAAAAAACGTTTGTAGATATGTTAAAGTATGAAGCCTGCTATATTAACATTCATCACACTGTATACATTAGTTAAGTTCAATGACATTATACGGCATTATTACAGTCATAAGTGTTTATATGACTCCTGATTGGCTCAGTTGTATATTTTAAAGATTGTGCTTGAAATGTTCTGTTTTAAGATAGCAATATGATATTGGTATAGACGTAAAACTTACAATAACATTTCTGTATAATTGTTGGGACATATAAAACCAAGATTTGTATTTTTTATTATCAAAAGTATCATTTGATGGATGTTTTTTTTGTATGCAACACTCAAAATCATTAAATATTTTAGCATATTTGACTGGGGTTTTTTTCCCTTCTAAAATGAAAGTATGTAAACCTGCCTTATTTAGGAAGCCAAAAGCATGGTTGGATGAGTGACCAATTCATTATCTGCAAAACATGTCTATATGAATGATCATATTGTCTTTACCTGCAGTACTGAGCAGTCCATAAGCAATAAAGAGCTGCATCATCATCGTTGAGGTGTAAGAAACCACTACAAATAATTATAATGCAGTTTAGTCCTTGCAAACCCGTTTGATCAAATAGTTCAAAAGAGAGATTCATTCGTGAATTTGGCTGGAACAGCTGATATATATATATATGGGGGCCGTGGTCTGCATAAGCACACTAAATTACCTCCAAAAGAGACTGAAAGTACTGCCATAAGTGTTCTCTACCTGCTCATGTGAAGCATCTAATTCAAATAACAGAATCAGTGGTTCATAAAGCTAACGTTGACAGTAGCTTTAATGATGTAATAGAACCACTGCTCTATTCTATATAGATCAGTGAATAGAACACATCACTGCGTCACACAGGCCAACAGTTGCTGTGAAAGAGCAAGAGAAACTGCACACAGGTGTAGTTGAAGTTGAGTTAGGTATGTCACATCAACTCAAATTATTAAAGTACTTTTGGCTGTTGGAAAAACAGTTGTGATCAACAGACTACGTAATGTAAACAATGTTCAAAATCAAAATTAGCTTTATTTTGCTAATGTTTGCACACAAGGACTTTGTCTTGGGGACAGGAGCTTCCAGTACAGATGAAAGTCCCCACACGCATGGAAGTGATAAGTGTGGGGTCCATTGAGGGAGCTGCACCAGGAAAAATATGTTGGAGGCTGGTTCTTCTCGGTCTCGCCATTGGGATGTGATGTGCTGGTGGCACGTGCAGTAACCGCTGGCATTATGCCAGTTTGTGTTATTAATATATAAAATTCAATATAATGACCGTTTCTGTTTTGAAGTCCATAAAAGTGCATCCATACATGATAAAAGTAATCCACACGGCTTTGGCGAGTTAAAAAAGACCTCCTGAAGCGAAGCGATGCGTTCGTGTAAGAAAAATATCCATTGGAGCACTTTTATCATGGATTGATGCACTTTTATAGACTTCAAAACAGAAACCGGCCATTCACTGCCATTATAAAGCTTGGAAGAGCCAGGACATTTTAAAAATAACTCTTATTGTATTCGTCTGAAAGAAGTATGTCGTGTACACATAGGATGGCTTGAGGGTGAGTAAATCATGGGCTAGTTTTCATTTTTGGGTGAACTATCCCTTTAATGCATTTTTAGATAACTGATTTTGTATATGTACATTTCTGAAATACATAACTTAGACAGTTACCTCTGATAACAGATCACTCTAAATTTGAATGTGGACTCATGCATTTTCTGTAAAGCTGCTTTGAAATGATGTATATTGTGAAAAGCGCTATACAAATAAATGTGAATTGAATTATGCAAGTAGTCCATTGAGCTAGGCTAGCTGAGGCATCACTCACAATGCACTCTTGCACCCTGTGTGTGTGTGTGTGTGTGTGTGTGTGTGTGTGTGTGTGTGTGTGTGTGTGTGTGTGTGTGTGTGTGTGTGTGTGTGTGTGTGTGTGTGTGTGTGTGCTTTAGCATTTAACCTAATTTGACTTTTGCTAAAAGTTGTCAAATAAATTTAAAAAGTAGCTAAATTTGTTGCTAGATGCTTTCTGAAAAATCAGTTGATAGCAATTTTGTTAAATTTAGCAACTTTTCAGACTAAGTTGGCATCACTGCTTTCAGATTTAATGCCAACCAGCAGGGGGCAACAAAGCGAAACCATGCTGATTAGCAGGCATGCTGAAATGGTTGGTTTTGTGAGCATTCATCAGATGATAATAGTCATCTTCCCTTGTTGATATGCTGTCATGAGTCTGCTCATATTTATAACTGCTCCAGTGGCATAACTGATATATTCGGTCATCAACATTTTTTCAGTAGTAATCGTTTATTTTCCCGCCTGAGATTCATCTGACAGACCTCAAAACATTTCATCTAATTTACAGTTAACGAAAGACATGAAAAATAATCTTTGGGCAGTTCATGCACAGTAGGCATCTTGGTACAAAATTACAAGACAAAATAAATAAACTGCATTGTAAAATATTTACAAAGAAAATCAAGACAATCGATTCTTGCCATCTCATGCATCTTCCAAAAATATACAAACGCTTTTTAAGGGGTGCCGTTGCATTCAAAAAGCCCAGATACAGTATATCCAGGCGTCTTTACCCTTTAGTAACCAGAAACACATGGATGTGTAAAGTCATCTTCGTGTCAAACGTCTCACAGAGTTAGACATCCTCTGAAACCTTTCACAACTGTAGACGCCTGATGGTGAGGATTGTCCACATCAGATGCAGAGACAGTCTCACGAGTAGCTCTCGTTCTCATCCCATGTGGTCATCCATTGCTTCTTCTCAAAGGGGTCTAACATCTCCTTTCCGTCTTTCAAGAGACGCGTCTCCTTACGAATCCTCACCGCATGATATTTCGGAACGCTGTCCTCATATTTGGAACGTTTGAAAAATCCACACTGACAGAGAAAGAAGAAAACCTCATTAAGCATCATTTTAAAAACAGGCCCATATAAATAAAAAATCACTCTGTGTGTGTGTGTATGCTTTGGAGAACACTGAGAGACGGGACATGCTTGACAAAACAGGACACGTAGAAGCACATCCATCGACACAATACGAAACAAAACTGAGCTTCACACGGAAAGAGCGACGCACGCTGAGCAACATGAGTCTTTCCCTTCATTTCGCCAGAGCAAAGGATGAGTTAGTGAGTTAGGCCACACGTCATGCAGACACCAATCCGCTGCAGCGATCGTGTTTTACCCTGTGAGGAGAGCTAGGCCTCAGCGGACAGTTTGTCTGAGGGCTGAGTGTGAATCTCAGCTTTGTGAATTGCGGCATCATACTCGTCCTTCTGCGCCCGCTTGAAGAAACCGCACTACAGAGGGGGCAGATTCACGGGTCATTGCAAACATGTCATGAGAAGGCTTGCACTACATTTGTACTAACACAAATGTTCATGGAATATTAATATGCAGTGGCCACAAAAAGCATTTGGGCAGTAAAACCTGAATAAAAATGTGTGAATGTCATTGAATGGAAATATTAAAGCCGGTGTCATCTGCGTCTCACTCATCGTGTCTCCTTCATGTCTTTAGTACATGTAAGAAGATAGTTCTCAAGTTTACACAGGTGTAGAGAATTAAATGAACTATCAACATGATCCACGACTCATGGGCGCCGTATAGGGGGGAAAAGTTAGGACGATTCCAAGGGCCCCTGACTGACAGGGGCCCCAACAAATACGTAAAAAGTAATTTAAAATTTGTATTATATTATACACGATATAAACCATCATCATTGAGTATATTTCAAATAATAATAAAATTAATGATGTCTTAGATTGTACTTATTTTGGCAATAAAAGTTAAATATCCCCATTGACCAAAAAGTAAACATCCACCCCCCTGTATCTGCATGAAATGATTTGGTCCTGCCTTAGCGCACTCATCAGTAGCTGCGTTTCTATTACAGATTTGCGCAGAACTTTTGCGATTTATTTTCTAAATATCGATACAAAACTATTGCGAAATGACGCCGTTTCGATTAACCGATGTTATGCGACTAAAACTTAATTTTCCTCTCGCGAATAGTCATTTAAAAAATCATGGCAACGGACGTTGGTAGGTTTATATATCCCAGCCACCGCACTAGACATTATTATTAACACACACACACACACACACACACACACACACACACACACACGTCAACTTTATTTTGTTGTTGGCATATATGTGCAGTTAAGTTAAAAAATCTGATGTTTTTATTCTTTTGAGATGATGATGTTCATTTATTTTGATTAAAAAGTTAATATATATTTAGGTTTTTTAATTTTTATTTTTTTTATCTGTCATTAATTTTACAATAAAAATACATTGAGACTGTAAAGGATTGCTTTAAGGACATTTTTATGGTGGCCAATCTTGCATCAAATAATGAATTGCATAGCCTACTGTATGCAGACTTGCATTTACAAATCACCAGCAGTAAATATTGTGCTAGTACTAGTATTGAACTACAAGAAGCAAGACAGTTGCAAGCATTTGATTAGAGTTATGTAAAGCATTTGATGGGACAGGTACGTCCTAGAGATCTGGTGACAACAGCTGTGCAGGGGGGGCCCAATGTTATTTTTTTGTCATGGGGCCCAAAATTCCTGGCGGCACCCCTGCCACGACTATCCCCTTGTGAAAAAGAAGTGCATTTAATTGTTTTAAATGTGCACTTGTGACGTACTTCAAATCCTAAAAGTAAAAAAACCTTGCAGATAATACAAAATGAGTTAAATAAAAGGTCACTAACATTTTAATAATGTCAAATTAAACCTTTTACTTTAAAATACATTTTTGTCATGCTTTAAAGAAGTAGCCTACACTTATTTTGATGTGTTGACCAGTTTAAATAGAAATTACATTAAAGTATGACAAATAGCATATACTACTGTCAATAGAAATGGCAATAAAGTATGTTTTAGTTTAGAGATGCTTGGCATTACACTTTACCATATTTCAATGACAGTATAAATATATAAAGATGTACTTTAAGTCCTTCTTAAGTGGCTCAAAAGCACTCTAAAGTTCAGCTAACTGCATCTAATATAAATTTAAACTATAACACATTTTGATATAATTGCAATTAACGTGCATTTAGGTGTCCGAAAAAATTACATTAAAAATGATTAAGTATATTTTTTTAAAGTGTATTATTTCTGTAATAAGTAGCCTACTCTTTTAAAAGTATGTGGTACTTGTTTTTCACAAGGACACCTGATCAATCAATGTCACAATATGATTTATATCCATTGTTTTGTCATTTAAAACTTTATCTCCTACCAACCTACCTATCTTGGAGCATGACCATAACATATATATATATATATATCCTGCATGTCTTGTGCGGTTCTACGTATTTTTGTGGTATCTTTCTTATAGAAAAACATTCTATTTGATGTTAGTTTTATTTAATGAAATGACATTCATTCAAGTGTACAGTGCAGGCCCGTTCACACCAAGAACGATAACTATAAAGATAACTATGTTAGCGTCCAGCAGGCGCAGTTTTTCTAAGCGTGTGCTTGTCTGTCACTTTAAATGCTCGAGGTCATTACAGCAGGATCAATTCTGATTGGCTGTCAATGTTTTTATCAATCATAAGCTGGATAAAATCGTTTTGAAAGTGATTCCAACAATATAATTTCTCTGTGCCGTTATTGTTATAGTTGTGGTGTGAACTCTGCTATTCTTTCATTTTGAGAACGATTTCTAAAACGATATCTTTATCGTTCTCTTTATAGTTATCGTCCTTGATGTGAACGGGTCTTAAGCCTTCAAATTCTTTTTAGGGCCATTTAAATTGTAAATACCAGAATAAATAACAGTATAGTATTAGAAAATAAAAACAAATTCAGAACAGAGAAGTCCACATACAATATGAGCTTTCAACCAGAAATACTCCTTAAAGAGTAGTTCACTTTCAAATGAAGATTTCCTGATCATTTACTCACCCCGATGTCATCCCAGATGTTCATGTCTTTCTTTCTTCAGTCGAAAAGAAATGAAGGTTTTTGAGGAAAACATTCCAGGATTTTTCTCCATATAGTGACTTCAATGGCAACCAACGGTTTGAAGGTCCAAATATCAGTTTCAGTGCAGCTTCAAAGTCTCGACACGATCCCAGTCGAGGAATAAGAGTCTTATCTAGTGATACGATCGGTCATTTTCTAAAAAAATAAAATAATTATATACTTTTTAACCACAAATGCACGTCTTGTACCATCTCTGAGATGCATTACGTCATCACGTTGGAAAGGTCACGCATGATATCGTTAAACATCCAAGATATACACACGTAAGGACCATTTTAAACAATAAACGGACGCAAATACATATAAATATGTGTCATTCAACATACAATAACTTTGAACAGTCCTCCTATTCCAAACTTGTAAACTTCCGCCTTCCGCGTGACCTTTCCAACATGATGATGTAATTATCTCAGAGATAGTACAAGACGGGCATTTGTGGTTAAAAAGTATATATATATATATATTTTTTTTTAATGGCCGATCATTTGGCTAGATAAGACTCTTATTTCTCGGCTGGGATTGTGTCGAGACTTTGAAGCTGCATTGAAACATTGAGACATTTGGACCTTCAAACCGTTGGTTGCCATTAAAGTCCATTATATGGAGAAAAATCCTGGAATGTTTTCCTCAAAAACCTTCATTTATTTTCGACTGAAGAAAGAAAGAAAGAAAGAAAGAAAGAAAGAAAGAAAGAAAGAAAGAAAGAAAGAAAGAAAGAAAGAAAGAAAGAAAGAAAGAAAGAAAGAAAGAAAGAAAGAAAGAAAGAAAGAAAGAAAGAAAGAAAGAAAGACATGGACATCTTGGATGACGTGGGTGTGAGTAAATTATCAGAACATTTTTATTTGAAAGTGAACTACTCCTTTAAGGACCCTCTTATCCATGTGGCTGATGCCGTTGGGTTTTTGTTAGCTTTATGTTTGGGTGTGCGAGTGTTTTATTACCTTCCAGAGTAACAGAACGAGGAGAGCCAGCATCAGGATCCCGGCTAAAACAGCCACAAGGATGATCCACCAGGGAACTCCTCCGAACGGAGTCACTGTCGTCTCTGGGAACACGGTCAGCCTCACCTGCGCATCAGACGTACAGGTGTTCAACACATGTCTGTAATGCCGCAGACTTAAATGTGTTACACTTCAGGAAACTGTTACCTGTGTCTCAGCATTTTTCAGGACAATGTTACTGGCGGAGACATCCAGACTTATGGAGGCTTTCACTATTATATCAAGGTAATTGTAGGACGCATAATCCTGTTGTTGAGAGGAAAACAAAACATATCGCTTTAACAACATCAGGCATTCTTTCAAGGGAACAAAACAAGCCCTCGACTTTGTCCTTACTTCCAGGAAAGTGGAATTCCACAGGCGGGATTTTAAAACGATGACTGCAGTGCTGTCCAAGCCCTGAAGGGGGCATTTCATCTCCACACATCTGGCATCCCCGCTGCACGACTGTGAGAAATAATAAAGTTCGAGTTGTTTTGGTCCAATCATTCCTAAAAATGAAAGTTCACTACAAAAATAAATAGCTAAATCTCATTACCAGAATCTTGTGCTTGCGTTTGTCAGTGAAGAGGGATATTTTACTCCCGTCAGATGGTCTCCTCTCCTCCAGCTCACGCTTTCTCCTGGTTGACGTCGACTCCTGAAAGAGTCACAGATGTGTCTACTTTTTGTCCATGTTTTTAGCATCAATCTCAGCCAGAAAGGTTAACTCTTAAAAATGTGTTCTTGATCTAGCATTATTTTTTATCAGGGGTCATTTTGACCCGAAACAATTTTTGTTACATTTTTGAAAAATTGAGTGTTCATCAGACTAGGACTATTGTCGCACTTGAACCACAAAAAAAAAAAAAAAAAAAAAATTGGATTTGAGGAGTTTTGTGGTTAACAAAAAGTAAATTAAGTAAAAGCTGGTAAATTTGAGCCCCTTAGGAATGAATGGAATGCGAGGAATGCTTCTGTACACAAAGAAAAAAAATGCTCAAAATTCAAACAAAAAATGCTAAAACTTTACCAAAATTAATTTTATAATGTCTGTATCTGAATCAAGCGTGAACAAGCCCGGAAAAGTGAAGCCAAAACATCTCGATCCCCCCCCCCGGTGGCTGGTCCTAGTATAGGTCATAAACCCCGCCTCCACTTGTTATTTAACAGCACGTGAGACCAACTAAACAATTACATTAAACTTCAAATATCTTTTGTCCAAAAATGGTTTCTGTCATTTACTGTAGTTTTTAATCACGCTGATGTAAGTTCAAGTGTTTGTTTTCAAAAAAAGTTTGTTTTAAGTTCGTTATTTGATGCGGTGGTGTGACGTCATGATTGACAGCTGTGATTGACAGGTTGTCTGAGCGACGTAGTCACTGAAGCATCAACATACTTTTTTGGGGGGATCTTCGGAGGACTGAGGAGATTGGAGCTTTAGATTTAATATCTAAATTTCTATAATTCATTTTTTTTAAAGTGCAGGAGCGTGTGCTTGCGATTGATTCTGCGGGAATGAGGACGGGGCCTTGATTTCGCGGCTTTACTTCCTGCTGACTACAGCGCAGATCTGGTCCCGAGATCGCTACTGCGCAGACTCAAGTCCCTCTTGTCAGCGCCATATCAGGACACTGGCGGCTTCACTTCTCACCAATGGAAGAGAGCGAAGGGCCGTCGTCCATCTTTTTTTACAGTCTATGGCCCTGTCCCAAATGGCACCCTAAGCACTCGCGTTCTTCCTACGAGTCCGCACTTTCGTGACGTAATGCCGCTTTGACTGTCGGGAAGAAGTCTGCAGTGGAGCTCACATCAGAGAGGTCTCGGCAAAAGTACGCATCGAGGGCGCATATCGACCGGGGGCGCTCGTGTGCACCTTCTGAGACCTAAAATTACTAATGGGACACCCTACGGTCTCACAGACTTAAAGGAGAACTCCGGTCAATTTTAACATTGAGCTCAATTTTTAGTAAATTTGGAGTGCTGTCAATACAGAGAACAACGACAAAAATCGGTGTTGCCTACACCGTGTTATCCTCTTTTTAAAATTTGCACCCTATTGACTTGAATGGGGCACGTTTTAAACCTGCTTTTATTTCTCTTATCATCCTTGATGTCTCATACAAGTGCCCAGCCATGTTGAGTGATTCCTTCAGAGTGAACACGAGTGAATCTGACTGCAGTAGATGTGAAAGATATGAATAAAAATGATGTTATATCAGCCAGCGCACATACCTGTATTTAGTTCCTGTTTTCGGTCGAAGTCCAAAGTAGTCGATTGTCGAGTTCACGCGCGTGATCTAAGTAACTAAACCTATGCGCTTCAACTCGACAATCGACTACTTTGGACTTCGACCGAAAACAGGAACTAAATACAGGTATGTGCGCTGGCTGATATAACATCATTTTTATTCATATCTTTCACATCTACTGCAGTCAGATTCACCGTGTTCACTCTGAAGGAATCACTCAACATGGCTGGGCACTTGTAATGAAACATTAAGGATGTTAAGAGGCTAAAAGCAGGTTTAAAACTTGCCCCATTCAAATCAATAGGGTGTAAATTTTAAAAAGAGGATAACACGGTGTAGGCAACACCGATTTTTGTCGTTGTTCTCTGTATTGACAGCACTCCAAATTTACTAAAAATTGAGCTCAATGTTAAAATTGACCGGAGTTCTCCTTTAACGGACACGCGCACGCGGCAGCCATTGTAAATCCACAAGACCGAAAGTGCATATGAAGTGTACCATTTGGGACAGGGCCTATGATCTGAACGCATACTTAAAGCAACTGACTTTAGGACCCAGCGGAACAGCTCATTTGCTCTATATAGAGCTATAAGGCCATCTAGTGGCAAGAGTCATGAAATATCATGTTATATATTTTTTGTCCACAAGAGGTCAGGCAAAGATAAAGACCCAATGTAAGATATTTTGAGCTGAATTAAAAAGGTTATGCATGAAATTGTGAGTTATTTTTAATAAAGTTGAAAGAATGTGGGGAATGAGCTTAAATGACCATTTATTTATTATTTATTGATCAAATCTAGTAATTTAAAGGTAAATAAAATAAAAAATTGCATTAAAAAATAGAAAAAATATGTGTAATCTATGTGTAGCAGATGTGGGCCGACACCATGTTGCTGTCCGGGTCAGATGTAAACTAAGACAGGGATATATCTGGTACCTCACTCAGTCTGAGAGGGTTTATCTCTCTCTCAGGTGAACAGGAGACTAACTGCAGGCCCTTGGTGTTGATCTTCATCAGATACAGCAGCCATTTCCCCACAGAACTTTCTTTAGGCCACTGGATGTTTAGGGACGCAGTGCCAAAAGACTTCAGAGGCTTTCCCAAATTAATCACCTGCAAAAAACACCAACAAAATCTTAGGCTAGAAAAAGTGCTTTGCAAAAATGGCTGAAGTGATATCTAAAAAGGTGTACAAGTTATTCAAGTTATTTTGGCATTTACTCTGAATTCATATTCGATCAAGCTGCCGACTTCCTCCTCTGTCTTCATGGCGCTCATGCCTCTGATCTGACCTCCAAAATAGACCTGAGACGGCTTGGCAACCCTGATACACAACACACAGCAATCAGAAACACACACATATCTGCTGACATGTGACAGGACGTAACACAACTGAGAGTGAAAAACAAGGGTGCTTATTTGTGTTGAATGTGCACTTGTGTACTTCAAATTTGTAAGTATATTAAAAAAATAACGTGCATGAAATAAAAGGACACTTAAGTGTACTTACAGTAAAGAGAGTAGTACACTTTCATGACTGCTTCTTAACATTTAAGTACACTTTTAAAAAGTGTGCTTTGTAATGTCACATTCAATGTTTTATTTTAAAAGTGCATTTTAAATCATTGTTTTAATGATCTTTTGTTAAGCTTTAAAGAAGTGCACTTATTTTGATGTGTTGACTAACATACTTAAGCACATGCAAGGTACTTGATTATAATTTTAACCTTAGGTTAAATGGTTATTTGATTTTACATTTAAAGTCAATATATTTTAAATGTACTAAATTTCAATTTCATCACTGTGCTTACAAATATATTAAAATATAGGAACTTTCAACTTTGCCATAAATGCCCATCAGCCATACACTTTAATCACATTTCATACTGTATTTCGACATAATTAAATATCAAATTACACTAAAGTTCAGCTAATTATATTGAATATAAATATAAACTATAATACATAATTATAATTCAGTTTGTACTTAAGTATATTTCCGTAATAAGTGCTCTTTTTACCAGTATGCTAACGTGTTCTTTTCTAGTCATTCTGGTAAGTTTATGATGGCAGAGATACAGTACACTAGTAGTTATTATCAGCTGCTTTTAACCTGGGGTTACAGTGCTATGCATAAGTTTAGACACCCATGCTAAAGTTGCCTAAAAAGAGGAATAAAAAATCATCTTTTGGAAATGTATCTTAATGCCTTAATTTAAAAAATGAGGAAAACTCCAACCTTTAAGGACACCAATTTTCTTTGTGAATGAATAATGTATCGTTAAAAAATAAATGTTCTTCCTTAAAATACAGGGTGCATAAGTTTGGACACCCCTATGTTAAATTCCCATAGAGGCAGGCAGATTTTTATTTTTAAAGGCCAGTTACTTCATGGATCCAGGATACTCTGCATCCTGATAAAGTTCCCTTGGCCTTTGGGATTAAAATAGCCCCACATCATCACACACCCTTCACCATACCTGGAGATTGACATGGGGTACTTTCCATAAGATCATCTTTCAATGCAAATCAAACCAGCTGTTAGGCTAACTGAAATAAAACCATGCCAATCTCCAGGTATGGTGAAGGGTGTGTGATGATGTGGGGCTATTTTAATCCCAAAGGCCAAGGGAACTTTATCAGGATGCAGAGTATCCTGGATCCATGAAGTAACTGGCCTTTAAAAATAAAAATCTGCCTGCCTCTATGGGAATTTAACATAGGGGTGTCCAAACTTATGCACCCTGTATTTTAAGGAAGAACATTTATTTTTTAACGATACATCATTCATTCTCAAAGAAAATTGGTGTCCTTAAAGGTTGGATTTTTCCTCATTTTTTAAATTAAGGCATTAAGATAAATTTCCAAAAGATGATTTTTTATTCCTCTTTTTAGGCAACTTTAGCATGGGTGTCTAAACTTATGCATAGCACTGTAAGTGCTTTTCTCTAGAGTACAGTGCCGACATATTGATTTCTGTAATTCTACAGCTTCATAAACCCCGCTTGAGACTTCGCCTTCGTATCAGAAGCCTTAAACATAAGAGTCCCAGCGGCTGATGCATGTTCTGCACAAAACCTGAATGCAATGGTGCAACATGTTTAATATTACTTTAAAATGCAATGAAAGTCAGAAAATATCTCCTTAATGTCTCTGCTCACATCTGCTGCTTCTGTTACTGCTGAAAATCTTGTGTATCTCTTCTCGAGATTCAAAAGAGATCTCAAAAAATGTCTCAAACTGTGCTTAGATTAGCCAAGACCCCACATGAGGTGAGGAATAAAGTGATGATACGCACCCTTGTACAGACAGAAGAAGTTCAATCACCACTTTGGCTTTGGCCTTCACTTTGCTCAGGCCCTCCTGTGAACTTGTTCTGTAAACATCAATATACATTCATCATACAGTTAGTTCATATATCAAACATGCTTAAATCAAGAGTGCTTTTGATATTTGTAATATTTCATACGTTTCCAGCTGAAGGTCGATCTCAACTTCTTTGGTGTCGAGTGATATCTTGCCAGTGCTCAATATGATATAGAATTTTACCTACAAAACAACCATTTTTATTCAAATGACAATTCATGAAATGGATTAATACGGCATTGTTGAAGTATTACT
Organism: Phoxinus phoxinus; assembly: GCF_949152265.1. Lineage (NCBI taxonomy): Eukaryota > Metazoa > Chordata > Actinopteri > Cypriniformes > Leuciscidae > Phoxinus > Phoxinus phoxinus. The sequence goes on along the minus strand of NC_136882.1, from coordinate 7,723,789 downwards.
GACCTCTGAATCCCGTTTAAAAGGGTTTCCCAGCTCACAGTCTGCCAGAGAGCCATTCTGATTGGCAGCACAGATCACATGTTTATCCTACAGGATGACAGAGGTTTGGTCACACAACAACAGACCACTGGGTTAATCATTGACCGCATTTACACCACAGGTCTTGGTGCCCAATTACGATTTAATGACTAAGGACCAGATTTACTAAACAGGGCACATTAGAAAACACAGACGCTGACAGATAATTTCCATAATGTCCAACCAATCTTATCAAGAGCAGTGCAAATTAGCGTCTGGTTTAAGACATGCTTTTTTTTTTTGGAGGTTAGGGTTAAAAAGAAATATAGCAACAATATTTTTGTATCAATGGTGAAAAAATGTACAAAACCTTAAAAAGTGCCACAACGGAAAGGTTCAGGTCACATGACTTAGACTTTAGACGTGTGATACACTTACAGTAGTTCTCAGAGATCTGAATCCAGAGTATGAGAGAGATTCATCAAACTGCGCCACCAGTTTGGCTTCGTGAGCATCATCTCCATTTCTGTTCCTCACTGTGACCTCCAAAGCGATGTCCTTCTGATCACTCAGAGAAATCACTGGCACGCCATTCTCCCTGAGAGACGGATTTGAGCATTTAACACACTGCACACCAACAAAGAAACCTTTTATACTGATATGTGTTCCTTAAATTACAAGCAATCTATTGTAATGGACTTTTCATTTCACAGAGTCATTTGATGTATTAAACAATCTGATTATGTGTATTGTTATTTGATACATTAAGATTTCTCGATTTCCACTTGTGATCGGCTCATATTTATAGATGTAAAGAGAGCTAGTGTGTGTTGGGTTTACACACAGCGGTAGAGGAGGGAACACATCTTGTTTGGACTCCCTGTAGCAGAACCTGTACTGCAGATGTAGGTTACTCTGACAGATGTTGTCCGTGCCACAACCCTCCTTCAGGAAGTTCACCTAGGCCAGGAAACAAGTCTAGGTTAATTATATCACTTCATTTATCAGCCTTTTACAAATTTTGCCTATGCAAAAAATATTGTTGACATTGATTATATAATATTACATTTACTATATCACACCCTGGACCACAAAACCAGTCACATGGTTACATTTTTTGAAGCTTTCCATTGATGTGTGGTTTGTTATGATAGGACAATATTTGGCCGAGATACAACTATTTGTAAATCTGGAATCTGAGGGTGCAAAAAAAAAAATCGAAATATTAAGAAAATCTCCTTTAAAGTTGTGCATTTATGTTCACGATTGTGCTGGATTCACTCACAAAAGTAAACGTTTTATATATTTACAGTAGGAAATTTACTAAATATCTTCATGGAACATGATCTTTACTTATTATCCTCATGATCTTTGGCATTAACGAAAAATATAATTTCAACCTATACAATGTATTGTTGGCTTTTGCCACAGATATACCAGTGCGACTCGTGACTGGTTTTGTGATCCAGGGTCGCAGTAATAGATCCGATTTACTCTAAGTGAAAATAGCAGTATTTAATTTGCACTAAGTGTAAATAGTATAAATAGATGCTATTTATACTAATAGCGAATTATGCTTTTATACTAATAGTGAATTGTGCTTTTATACTAATAGCTATGCAAATAGTGGCAGATATATTGTATTGTAGTACATTATAAAACAGTTTGCAATAATAACATATTCAGTGTCTTATTAAAATAAAAAATGGATGCTTCTTTATTGGGACATTATTTGTCCCTGTGCCAAACCCTATAAACACTTTATTCCCTACCACTTTTTGAATATTTTCTTTATTTTTATTTAAAAGAAACACCTCTCTGAACTGATTTATGATGGAAAAAAGGAAGAAGAATGAGTTTGGATTAAGGTGGATTTGAACTCGGTTCGGTCAGCACGTCCTGATTTTGCCGAGTTAGACGCGTTCCTGGGTCAACATATTTTGTTGATCCTAGAACAACATCCCTGTCCGAAACTTTAGTCCTAACTCTATCCAACACCATCTCACGACGAATTCGTACAAATTCATACGAGTGATTAAAAGGTGGCTCATTCGTACAAATTCGTACGACCTCACTCATACGAATTCGTATGATTTGTCTAAAACCACGTGACGGTTAGGTTTAGGGGCGGGGTCAGGGGTAGGTCATTCGTATGAATTCATACGAATTGGGCAACCTGTAAAATATGAACAATTTAGCAAAAATCTTACTAATTCGTACGAGTGAGGTCGGATGAATTTGTACGAATTAGCCAACTTCTAAGACTCGGACGAATTGCTGTGAGATCGGGTTGCCCTATCCCGACACTAACCCTAACCCTACCCATAACTTCTCCCTAAAATCAGTGGGAAATGACAGGTGAATAACACTGATGTAGAAGCAACTAACTGTGGTTGTGAGCCTAAACTTGACATAAACTATAACCTTGTCCCTCAAATATGATTGGTTGATTGGATTGTTGTTCCAGGATCAACAAAGATGTTGACCAAGGAGATCACCATGATTTTACAAAGTAAGATCGACATATTTTGTTGATCCTGGAACATGTAGTCCTAACCCTATCCCTACGCCTAACCTAACCCTGCCCATAACTAATGAGGGAAGTGACAGGCTAACAACACTGATGTAGAAGCACCTGACCTTGCTTGTAAGCCTAAACTTGAAAAACTGTAAACTTGTCCATCAAATCTGATTGGTTGATTGTAATGTTGTTCTAGGATCAATAAAGAGGTTGATCCAGGAACATGTTGGACTTGTTCTGCGGTTGGTTGCGCCAAAAGCTAAGGCCACTCGCCTTACTCTTCACGCCAGTGATCTGTTATCAGACGGGTTTCTTTTGTAATTTTGTCAGGCTCATCTAGACAATAGTGGGCAGAGTGAGTGTAAAAGCCTCTGCCAACAAGGCAAGTAAATGGACACTCTGTCATGTTTAGAGTGAAAAGATGGATTGACTCTTCATTAGATTTGTGTGCAGTAAGCTGTGAATATACCTCAGTGATGGTCTTGTTGGGCACAGTGGAGTCCAGTATTGGCACTAGTTGTGGCAGCGAGCTCTGCCGTTTGCCTCTCTTAGCACTCTGAATGGCCACGGACACCTCGATAGGAATCGCTCTGAGCTTATCCCTGATGCCTTCCTGAAAACCAGAGCGCAGCAGATCCCACTCAGTCAACATGTATCCACATAACCTTGAGAGCTTAGACAGGGGCTGAATGTCACAATAAAAGTTCCTAAATCCAAAACGAGAATTATAGGAATAGTGCATCCAGAAATTTAAATCTTTTGAAGCTTGAAAGATCCAGTCGCAGATTCATTGTAGTTGCACAGAAAAGCACAACTATAACAAAATCCATTATAATTTCTCATTTTGTGTTTCACAGAACAGAAGAAAGAAAGCAATTGGGTTTGGAACAACATGAGGGAGAGTGACAGAATTAAACATTTTGGACAAATTGTTACTTTAAAGTTGGCATGAAAATTAAAATTCATCCAATCTATTTTGTAAGTGCATACAGAAAATTTTATAACATATTGTGAATGATTAATCTGTGCACATGTTTAATTTTTTTAAGTGTTTTTTGACCTTGTAATGTTCAATCAAATTGTCAGACTTCTCTCAGGTGACGTATGCAGAATTTCTCCAATCATTTATTCTGCTTAAAGAGGACCTATTGTGCTCTTATTTACATGTTCATAACTTTCTTTAGTGAGCATAAAAAGGTCTGCGAAGTTAAAAAGCACAAAGCCACTCCAAAGGGAGTTATTCTCTATATCAGTGCACGCTGTTCAACTCCCTGAAACGTCTTGATTGTTGTCATGAGTTTTCTTCCGAGAACGAACACATCACAATATTCCTCATTTAAATAACTCCCGCCCGAGGCATACTCAAGGCATATTGGTTGAGTTAAGCCGTTGACTTAACATGTGCATCAAATCTTCTGACACTGCCAGAATTTCATCTGAGGTAAAATTTGATCGCAGTAGTTATTAATCGGCTGTCGGTGAACATGTCAAAGACTTCAGATTTTGGCCTAGGATCAGAGGAATCTTTTAGGATTCGCTACATTTTTCTCAGAGAGCTAAATCATGGCCAAAACCATACAGTGTGAACCCGTCTTTAGTTAGTTGTGTGTTTAAACTCGCGGCCGTGGGCCGTGAGATCTCCGAAACATGCACAAAGTGGTTGACCAATCACAACACACTGGTCCAGCTGACCAATCAGAGCACATTGAGCTTTTCGGAAGGAGGGGCTTCATTGAGACAGGAACTAAACAGAGCGTTACTGACAGACTGGGAAGAGAGGAGCTGCAACAATATCAAATATGGGGAAAATAATGTGTTTTTTGAACATTCAAGCACTAAACCCTATTCTATCTATAAAGCCTAAAAAAAATCAAGACTTTGAAAAAGGGGCATAATATGGCCTCTTTAAACTCGCCGCTGCAAGCTCTCGTTCATCTGCCTCCACTATTGCACATCTCAACATCCAATCAACAACCGATGAACCAAGTGCCCTCCCGAAAAATCTGTTACTCGGATGTACGTCACAATATGGAAGGAAATATCTATCACTACGACTTCAAAGATTTATTTACTTGTAATCTGAGTTTGGTCTTGTAACAATTTCTTTTGTTTTGTCCTCGTAGCTCCAGAGTGCCGGTCGACTGGAAGTCCTGATCCATCTCGTTCTTCTCCAGAAACACAACTCTTGACGGGAGACCCAGCTTCCTACGGTACCACTCCGCCTCCAATGTACAGGAAATGGCTGGAAAACAAACGGAAACTGATTTAGAACGTGTGAACCTTTAGACCTCAGAACTTATTTACTCCAGTGAGCATATCTTGTCTTCTCTTACAGTATTATTTACACAGAATACATTTGGATTCAATCTTAAAGTCCCCCTGTGGTGAAAATCAAGCTTTTAATGTTGTTTATATGTCTATGTGGCGTTTTTAAAGTGCTTTAAGACAAACCATGTGTAAAATCATAAGTCGACAGCATTGCTGAGTATTTTCTGCTTAAAACTGCAGTGAACCAAAGACAGTCTCAAAAACACGGGTTGAAATCGCTGGTGTTTCTGACGTCACAAACTACCTTGTAACCAATCAGATCAACGTGTGATCGTCAACCAGTGGATCTCTGAGCTGAGTGAGTGAGTGGAGGCGGGGCTCATTTGCATATTCAAAGAACTGCGTATACTAAATGAGGCAAGGGTGTCGAGTTACATTCAAGCTATTTTAAGGCATGAAGCCTTTTTTTCAAGGAAAAAAACATTTAAATATGTAATTTTGGTGATCAAAGATGCTTTTTAAGGGGTACAATGATTGACAGGGGGACTTTCATTCACACTACGAACAAGAACTATTAAAAAAAATTATTACTATATCAGTGTCCACACTGATCTACACTGATCGTCTATTGAGATGATAAAGTTATGTATATTACAGTATAAGCGTACTCTACCGCTTTAAATGCTATAGCTCTTTAAAGTCCCTTTGCTTTCTGATTGACTGTCAATGTTTTTATGGTTCATCAGCTGAAAAAACAAAACATAGTTGTAGACTGATTCCAACTCTATAGTTATAGTTATCGTCCTTGGTGTGAACGGCCCTTTAGACGAAACAATAAAAAACTGTAATAGATAATGAGAGTTTCTCATTATAAAAGCATAAACAGACTTACTGATCTTGGGGTTGTAGGTGTGAGGGTTTGCTCTATATGTGAAACAAGCTTCCACGGTCAAGCTGTGAAGAAACACACATACTTATCTTCACACAGGACAGAGTTCTGTCTAGCACATCTATGAGCGATGCTTTCTAAGTTCTCGTTTTGTCAGAAGCTCACCAAATACTGTTGCCACACGTTTTTTTCATCAAGTCAATTTCCTTCGGTGTCACCTTGATGTCTTGCTTGATGCTAATAACCGTTTTGGACCTGAACACAAGACGGATGTTGTTATAGCATCTCAAAAATCTTCAGGTAGCAACTTTGATATTAGAAGTGACCTATCAGCACCTGTAAATAAAAACTGTGTCAGAGAGCGACCCAACGGCGAGATCAGGGTACGAGTTCTGATCCAGGTCCATATGTCCGGCCAGAGAATAGCCAAACATCTTAATATTGTGCTGTTTGCCCTCCAGTATCTGCAAGATAACGTCGGATGTCTTAGTGTTTGTTGATAAAGGCTTTATTAATTTGTTCAACAGCAAAGAACACACATGTATAGACTAAAAACATATTTTATTTTAAAGGGGTCATGAACTGGCATTCAAAAAAAAATGTATATTGTTGTCTGAGGTCAACTTATGACGTTCGCTTGGTTTTTACATTAAAAAACATCAAAATTAATAAGTAATAGGCTATTTTCTACCCTGGTTTTGAGCCGATCTCCTGAAACTCTCGGTTTTTATGGGCGCGTCGGATTGAAGACTTGGAAGTAAACGCCCACTGCTATGATTGGATAACAGTTTTGCATATTATAATGAGTTCCATGTAATGTACGAATCAGTGGGCGGGGCTAAACAGGAGGTGTTGAAGTGGGCGTCGATCTTCTTCTGCGGAGGCGGGGTTTGATACCCTTTGACGTCAGAGATCCCCACTTTGAAAAACCTGTCGTTCAATGTGCCTGGTGTCAATAAAAGCTTTTATTGGACTAACAAGGACGTTTTCAGTTCTGAAACTTACAGGATATTCTTATATGATGACCTCTTATATGTCAAAAGCTCAAGGAAAATTTTATTTATCAGTTCATCACCCCCTTTAAAGGTCACAAAAGATAGAGTTAGTACAAAGTCTACAATGTCAAAACCAAAGTACGTTAAATAATATGTTAAAATATGTAAGTATCTATTTTTTTCCACCAATGTTTTATCCTGAAAAAGGAAAACCTTTTAAACTGAATAACACAGGAAAATGCTCATAGTGCTATTTATTCCTTTCAGTTCCTCCATTACTTGATTAAAAGTAATTTCTCACTGATGTGTTCCATTAAAATGGCAGACAGAAGAAAAAAACGGAGAGAGACAGAAATTGGAGCGTGTCTAACCTGAGCTGGTTTGGTATTGATGCCGTCAGCAGATCCGTGGTAGATGTACACGCTACCGAACCCCGAGTCTGCATATGGAGCTCCTACTGCAATATCTGAGAAGCAAGCAGGGAGAATATTAAACAACCTTGAATCTAAACACTAAACAAATTCAAATATTTTGCGTTCTAAACTAAAAAATCAACTCCTGCATTCAACCTTCAAAAGAATCCAGATTAATGTCTCCAATGTTCTCCACAGCCAGTCCAAACATGGAGTCTTTGGTCCCATTCAGGCGAGTAGGAGTGACGTCCTTCCACCTTCCAGCTTTATTGATGTAAACGTACACAGCTCCACCCACTTCCTCGTCTCTCTGGTAGAACTGGGGTGCACCAACCACGACATCCTGCCAACTGGAGGGACAATACACATGATTTAGCAGCCCACCCATGTGGAAAAGTACAGAGCCCCTAAATGTCAAGTCAAGTCACCTTCATTTACAAGTGCAACTCGAAAAATCGTGCAAAAGTTCATTTATTTCAGTAATTCAACTTAAAAGGTGAAACTAATATATTATACAGACTCATTACAAGCAAAGTGAGATATTTCAAGCCTTTATTTGCTATCATTTTGATGATTATGGCTTACAGTTTATGAAAACCCCAAATTCAAAATTAGAATATAGTAAAAAGGTTTTCATAAGCTGTAAGCCATAATCATCAAAATGATAGCAAATAAAGGCTTGAAATATCTCACTTTGCTTGTAATGAGTCTGTATAATATATTAGTTTCACCTTTTAAGTTGAATTACTGAAATAAATTAACTTTTGCATGATATTCAAATTTTTCGAGTTTCATCTGTATTATCTGCAACTATATATATATATATATATATATATATATATATATATATATATAGGCCTATATATATATAAATTTTTTTTTTAAGTATATATATACTTTTAAGATTTGAAGTACACTACAAGTGCAGATTCAATACAATTATTGGTAGGATTTTATTTTACAGTTTCGTTTCGCATGAACATATGTACCTATTGTAGTAATGACACTAACCGGGTAATAACTAGGTACTAACCCTGAACCTACACCTAAACCTTAACTTAACCCATGATGTAATTACCTTATATTACTCAATTCTAACTTAGGCAAGAACACTGTATGTACACGTACCAAGTGCAACCCAATTATTGAGATTGAGCAGACTTCTTTTTCACAATCTACCCACTCCTTTTCATAATAAACAACATTTATTTTCTACAGATCTTGTATCCCTCACCCATCTCCATTTAGGTCCACCACAGCAACATCATATCCAAACGAGGACGCGAGTCCTGGTCCTTCCAGAATGTGTTCAGACATGAGCATGGTGGAGGCTTCTCCTTGCTTGCGCAGAAACACGACTGCACCGCTGTGATTGGCTCTCGGCGCTCCGGACACGATGATGAGTTTCCCTTTTTCTGTGATACTGTGGCCGGAATCCAGAGAGAATCCTGTGCATATGCAAGAACGTCAAAACACACACACACACACACACACACACACACACACACACACACACACACACACACACACACACACACACACACACACACACACACACACACACACACACACACACACACACACTCACTCACTCACTCACCTAAGTAACTGTTGGCTGGTACTGGCACTAGATTTGGATCAAGGCGGTTTTCATCCCCGACCTCATAAGGACCGTCATCAAACAAGCCCATTTCCAGCAGAGTGTTGTTCTTCTGCTCGACGCGCACTATACCTAGAGAACAGATGTGAAGGGGTGAGTGCTAACCAACAAGATTATTGTGACACAGGAAAACAAATGATTTGAGTTCTGGTTATAAGAAACATGTATTTAATCGTGCAAATCCCTACAGGAAAACTGCACTTATATATTTTTAAAAACTGTAATGTGGATAATATAATAAAAGGCCACTTACAGTAAGTGTTCTTAAAGAGAGTATAGTTTCATGACTGTTTCTTATCACACTTTTTTTTTCTTATCACACTTAAGTAAGCTTTTAAACAATGCACTTTGTAATAATGTCAATTCAATGTTTTATTTTAAAGTACTTTAAAAAACGTTGTAATTGTATCATGCTTCAAAGAAGTACGCTTATTTCAATGTGTTGACTAACACTACAGAACATGTTAAATACTTGATTGTAACAGTATCATATTTTTAATGTACTAGGGTTTTAACTTCATCATTACGAATGTGCAATTACATATATTTTTTAAATACATAGCATATACATTTTTACAGAAATTACATGAAAGTATATATTTCAGTTAACCTTATAATATATACTGTGGGTATCAAAAGCACTCAAAAGTTCAGCTAATTGCATTTAATATAAATTAAAACTATTTTCATTTAATAGCAATCGACATGCTATCAAGTGTCCAAAAACATTACATTCTCAGCTTGCACTAAAGTATATTCTTTAAAAGTGTATTATTTCTGTAATAAGAACTCTCTTTTTTTAAGTATGTTGCACTGTACTTCTTTTTTCACAAGGGAATACAATTGTGTGAATTAAGAAAAGAGTGAATGAGAAATGTTGCAGTGCTCCTCCTCACCAGTGGGGGTCCCTATGCATTTAGAACATAATGCATATTAATGCATATAAAATATAAGTAAAGACACAGACTATTTTTAATGATCTCTCCATCATAATAAATAAATGGTAGCAATATGGGTTGGTCATGAGGTAAGACCATGCCAAAGGTCAACACAATGACCAGTGGGTCACTTCTGTCCTGCTCTCAGCCTCATTCGACACACCCAGACCACACACAGTCTGTTCAATGACGCCTGATGTGTATTCTGCTTTGTTCTATGAGTATTTCTGTTAGATAACCTGTACCTTTTAACATTTTGATGGACAGGATGCACGTTATTTTTCAGTTTCAGAGTTTCACAGTACAAAGTCTGGCTACAAGAAACTACTTCTGGTCTTCTATACCTCCAAGTTACCACAGAATCCTATCAAAAGTGTGTGTGTGTGTGCTTCAACATTGCTCCTAAAACACACAAAAACACCATTTTATGTATTGCATCAAATGTCATTCCTACCTTTCCAGTTGTACGCCCCTGGTGCTCCAAAGATGACATAATGGTAGTCTTTAGTGAAGGTGGCGGCCAGGCCTTGCTGACAGGCCCCGAACCGCTCGTGACCCCGAGTGCGCCCGTCACAGAACTTCCAGTTCCCCCCGTCCTCGTCCGATTGGCTGTCGATGCTCAGGTCTTGGCTGAGCATGTAGCAGCGTCCAGTAATGTCACGCGCCTCCTGTGGTGTGTTCGGGAACAACAGGCGCTGGTAGCGATGTGCACATGTCTGACACAGAAAGAAAGATAAAGTATGTGTGACATTGTATGACACAAAAAATACATCTAAAATGTAAAAATGATGACAATGTAACTGGGAAGTCAATTAATGGTCCATTAGCTTTCAACTCTGTACTTGACGCACCACAATCTTGCCTCCAGGTCCTTGGCTCTGAACCGTTACACCCATCCACTGGTTCTCCTTATTCTCCACAAGAACATCAACTGTGAGAGTCACCGTGAACAGAAACCAAGTCATGATTACAATTTCAAGATCTTTTAGAAAATCCTGGGACTGCTGACTAGATGAGCATTTAAACCAATAAAACAAATAATTATAATCACGACAGCAGTCAGTAGACATCTACTGCGCCTGAATTGATATTGTTGATATTGATAACATAAATTTTTGAAGGTATAAGATGATTTTTCTGCTTACCATCATTGTCAAAGTCCACTCGAGTACAGTCATCAGGATGGGTGGTGATGTCACAGCTGTACAGCCCACCTGTGATGTTTGCTCCCTGATTGGATAAAGCCCTGGCTGTGGGAGCACCAATCAACAATCTGTGCAAAGAAAGAAAGAAAGAAAGAATATATATAAAAAAATTGTGAAAAGCTTTGACAATACAGATAAAAATACTCTATATACGGTAATTAAAACAGACTATTTATGCTATGCATGTTTTTGGACTTGCTAGATTTGCGTCAATAGCACTATGCTAATACAGTATATGTCTACTGGAATTAAAGGAACACTCCACTTTTTTGGAAATAGGCTCATTTTACGCACTTTTAGCATAGCTTAGCATAGATCATTGAATCTGATTAGACCGTTAGCATCTCTCTCAAAAAAATGACCAAAGAATTTCGATATTTTTCCTATTTAAACCTTGACTCTTCTGTAGTTACATCGTGTACTAAGACCGACAGAAAATGAAAAGTTGAAAACTTGAGTTTGGCAGTTTGCTCAAATGAACTATCAGATTCAATGATCTATGCTAAGCTATGCTAAAAGTGCTAAAAGTGACCCGGAGATCGGCTGAATGGATTAAAAAACGGTAAAACTCGACTGTTTAACTCTAGGGGAGTTGGAAAATGAGCCTATTTCCAAAAAAAGTGGAGTGTTCCTTTAAGGGTGTTGCATTATACTGGCTCTGACAAAAACTGTGATATTTACAAATTAATTACTAATACATCACATATTCTAATATCATAAATGAACTAGCGACAAGTAACTATCTACTTGATACTCCAACACAGTAGGTGGCGGTATTGCACATGACGCTGGTTGTCACTCATCATAAAGTAACAAAAAAGTCGACGACGCAGTGACTGCATCCGAAATTGCACTTCCCTACTATAGTAGGGAACTCAAACTAGTCGTGCGCTAGTTTGAGTTCAAGTTTCGTCATGACCAAGCGTTAGCGATTGGTTATGTTAGATTTAGAGTGGCTCTGGGCAGATCCAATAGTTTTAAACTTCAACAGAGTACCTGCCTTCAAGGAAGTTCACGCTTGTCAATGAAGAGTGGCCACACTCTCTTTACAAATTAAATGTACGACAGTCTGGTAGGACCAGGCTAACTCCAACCCGGACAATCACCACACATCCACAAACTACATTTCCCATAATCCTTTGCCCAGACTAACCAGCAATGATCACATTCACCTGTATGTCATTATTACCTTGTTTAGCTCACCCCTCACCAAGCCTGGTTTTCACATTCATTCCCTGCGAAATTTTGTTTAGTGTCTCTACTGCAATTCTGAGCATTCTCTCGTCTCTTCCCGTGTTCTTGGTTTGCCCGTTTCTTGGATTCCCCAATTTGCTTGTGTCCCCTGCCTTTTTGTTTGTTTGTTTGTTTGTTTAGACTGCTTACTTTGTGTTCATGACCTCTTGCCTGTTATTTGGATTACCCTTTCAAATAAATACTGCATTTGTATCCTTAACCTTTGTGTCTCAGAGCAGTACGTGACTTACATACTCAAGAGTGTACATTTCAGACATCAGCCTGTGTGTAGCTACTGACGCACAAAACCATGAGGAGAGACAGATGAAAGAGAAACACTACCCGCATTTTTTAAAAAGTGAGCGTGCCAGTGTGGGAATGTTGTAAATACTGTATAAAAAGATGGATTTAAAGCCCTGCAGATTTAACCCCTTGAGCGGCACCCCCTTTTTTTAATAGACATGAAAATGCACATTCTGAATTTAAATGGTCGTAATTCTTTGGAATATAGATGTAAGATTGGTCTTGTTTTAAAGAACACATTTGGCAGATTTTTGTAGAAGTGAAAAAATTTAAGAAAGTTATAGAAAAAAAAGTTTATGAAAATGTACAATGTTAAAAATGTAATTATTCATATTTTATATAAAATATATATTTTCAAAACATAAATAAAAAATTTTTTTTGTTTGGGCGCAGTACCAAACTTGTTATAATTATTATAGCTCGCTGCCACATCACTAATGGTGAATCTATAATTATTTTCTTTATATTTAAAACATTTTCAGACCTTTTTTTCTAAAATAATTGAATGGATGCTATCTTTTGAACTCTTGGCATGAAAACTTTTCTTTGAAAATGGTAGAAAAGGTTTCTACCATTCTTTCATGATTTTTCATGTTCATCACTATTTCAAAATAAAGGTCTGAACACGCATTAGGAGTATGAAAATATTCTTGTTGCAAATTGATAAATTACGGCTCCTCTGTCACCAAATATGCAAACTAGAGATTTTCAAATGATATATAGTTTGTCAAGATTAGTTTAGGTTTAGTATAGGAAATTACTGTTTTAAATATGTAATGGCTGTGTATTACATTATATGGCCCAATATAATGACTGTATGCCAATATAAGGGGTTAAAGTTTGCATTCTTTTAATTCAACTGAGAAATCACACCGGTCACATGATATGAATTTGCAGGGAAGAGTTCACCAAACTTGATATTTGGAACGCATGCTGCAAAATTCACATGAGCTTGTGTTTCCTGTCTCGTGAATTTGCATGTGTATGAATGAAAGACAATGGATTGAAAAGTGTAGTGTGACAACTCCCTTATTGAGTATCAGCACTATTTAAAGCAGCAGATAGCCTACTTTACTAGTTGATGAGCACTATTTGCTTCTATAGATGATTTTGGAACAGAGCCATAGATTGGTAGAAAGACAAAATACAGGAAAGATCTTGTAATTATGACATGATTGTCAGTCTTTCATAAATGAGACTGGTGCTTTCTGATGAAGAGGATCTGACAGATTATTTCATCAGCGGGTGTCTTCCTGTTTCCACGGCCATCAGCCAGCTGCAGAAAATCAATTATTTACACACACACACACACACACACACACACACACACACACACACACACACACACACACACACACACACACACACACACACACACACACACACACACACACACACACACACACACACACACACACACACACACACACACACACACACACACTGCTGTCATCACACCACAACTAAACACACATTCATTAGTGTAGATTTTGGGGAAACCCTAATCATGTGTCTTTTTATAAATCAACGTTGAGAAGAATTGAGTATGGGATGCTGGTAAATGAAGCAATGACCTCAATATGGTTAGTCATGCCGTGATGTTGCACTTTTAATGAAATTATTTGTTTGTGAAATCTGAAGAGAAAAAACTGAATATACATGAAATCAGTAACTGATGTCTCACTCAATATCTTCATTGTATTACAGCACATAAATAAACATTATAATAAATATGATCCATCTGCTGCGTAACCAATCCCTTTTTCCACAATTCATTCCAGACACACCTTTCCTGAGAGAAGGACAATTCTTTCCCTGCATCACATCCATATCAGTTTAAGGTATAAGGCCCTTTTCACAAGATGTAAAATAAATCTCTGATGTCCCCAGAGTGTGTGTGTGTGAAGTTTTAGCTCAAAATACCCCACAGATATTTTTATATAGCATGTTAAAGTTGTCACTTTTTGAGGGTTTTCAAAAATGCACCGTTTTGTGTCTGTCCCTTTAAAGCGTCATGAAACCCTAAACCAAATTTTCTGAGATTTTAACAGAGGTAGGTGTGTTGAACACCATTGAAGACAATGTTAGTATCTTTTAGATTTACAGTATTTCACAATTGCTAAAACACATTTCTTGAAACCTTCACCCATATTCTCAAAACTTTAAACACAAACCCCAGTCTTTAAACTACATTCACAAAACCCCCGACTCTTCTGGCAAAATCAAACACTTGCCTCAAAAACATTTGATCTGTGCTCAAAATCAAACAATACTTTCAAAACATAAACACAGCCAGTCAATATATAAACACTCATCAGCATTCATTAGACACTACATCAAAAAATTGACAACACAGCGTCCAGGGCATGTGGTTACAGATATATTTTTTTTATTGCAAATAGAAAATAATTTTGCCATAAATAAAAGTAAATAATTCACAACTCAGTACAGCAAATATATTGCATACTGTAAGTACTGCAAGTAATACAGTATTGAATTTCTGTATTTTTCATATTTTCAACAAAGACAACTCTAAATGAAAAGCGTATTACACAAAATATTGTGCAATTGCAAAATCAAAGTCAATGAGAGACTCATTCTGCCTCAGCATCCCGTCTTCGTGCTGGGTCCGGCCAGAGGACTTCGTCCACATCACATGCAATGTTGTCCCTTCCTAGGCAACGTGGGAAGAACCCTCTCGTGTGCCGGATCCAGCCTTGACAACACTCCACACCTATGTCATCACAGGCCAAATCCATTGCCTGTAAAATATTTACCCTTGTATATGGGTTACGGTCATAGACCTTCCATCGCCACGCAGAGAAAAACTCTTTTCGGGTTGTACTCTTTGTCCTGCTTCCCTCATTGTCATTCCATGAACAAGAACATGGTCTATCACAGTTGCCCGAATTTGATCTGAAATTACTATTCTTGGTCTTGCTCTTCGTTGTACTTGTACTCTTCCTCCTCGTCCACCACCTCTTACTCGAACTCTTCCTCCTCTTCCTCCTCTTCCTCATCTTCATCCTATTCCTCCTCTTCCTCCTCTTCCTCATCGTCCTCCTCTTCCTCCTCTTCCTCTCACATTGTTTCCATCCATTGTGGTATCAACACTCAATGTACCTGGGCCACCTGTACTGGCTTATATTCTAGACAACTGATTTGATCACATCATTAGAAACAAGTGTGAACAATTTTGAGTTGTTGTGTGTAAACGATGACAACTGTGTTGTAGTTGTGTTTAACTTTTGCCACATGTATTTACCATTTTGCAACACAGTGCAAAATGTGTTTTAGTGAGTAAGAATGTGTTTAGAGTTTTGCAAAAAGAGTGGATGACATTTGCAAACAGTGTCTTAACTACATGAACTTGCTTAATTTAACGACAAATGGGGTTAGGCCACTGAGCATTGGGTTCAGAGAATGGATTTTAGTGTTTTAGCAATTCAAAAATACTGTAATAGTCGGGGGGAAATGGTTAAATGTGATAATAATGTCATAATTATTAATGAGACTGAGCTTTCATATACTATGAGAAGACCCTGACTCTTAATTATTCAGGAGCTTTCCAATGACAGACCTGTCAAACTGTGATATTGCGTAGTCGATGAGCGAGGCAATCATGGGACGAAAGTGTTTGTATTCGTGGTGCAATAGTTCAAGTGCGTTGCATATCTTTCCCCGCGATGCTGCCAGGGCTAGACTCTGGCTCCGGGCGATTGGTTGGCCATCCACCATGGCACATCTAAATTATGTGTGCAGCAAACATTTTTCTTCGAGAACTGGAGAATCGTACGTGGACTTCGGCCTTGTTGACGACAAATGCAATTTGCGTCTTGCGAGTAATGCGGTATCAAGTCCCGAGGACTTTTCTATCCCTTCAGAGGTATGTGTGTGTGTCAAAAATGTAACCCTAATCTAATCGTTTTACATGCCTTTTGTTAAATAAGCACTCGTTATAAAAATTTTAGATATTTCGATAATACCTCAATTGTATGCTTAATTCGTGCACGGAACGTTTTTTTTTAAAGTGGAACATTGATTATTTTCAAATATATGCATTTATAGTGTATATATAAACAACTATATATTTTTTAAATGACATACATGTACATTAATACGTTTTATTCGATAGAGTTCGACTACAGGGCGTTCATTATTTTTAAAAGGACAGAAATAAGGTGTCAGTGTGTTTCATTAGACTTTAACTTTGCCAGCTATAAAAAAAGCAGGCAATTTTTACTCAGGTTTTACCACAGATTTTTAATGACAGTCGATATGCATCTGCCACTGGCCAATGAATGACAGTTATCCCTGCCGTGCCATACCAAACCCACTCCACTCCACTCCCTTCTCACAGCCATCCACGCCCATTTAAGTTGCATTTTTCAAAAAGATTGTGAGCAGGACTTGAGCTGAGAGAGGGGGGTTTCATTACCCTTTAAATGCAAATGAGCTGCTGCTCCCGGCACAGGGGGCGGAGCTTCAAAAGCTTGTGTCCTTTTACCTCACACACACTGAACATTTCAAAAATGTTTTGTCTTTTATGATAAAACCGGAGTCAGACAATGATGGAGAGACTCAAGAAGAAGTGACAACATGTAGAAGCAACAGGACATTTCTGAATGGTTAGTTGATGAGTTTATGTAGATTATGTGTCTATCTTCTAGTCATTGATTAGCATATTCTGGCAGTGAGGCACACAGTGGCAGTTTGCTCAAGTTCATCACACACACGCACGCACGCACGCACGCACGCACGCACGCACGCACGCACACACACACACACACACACACACACACACACACACACACACACACACACACACACACACACACACAGCGGTTGAGAACAGCTGGCTCAGCAACTGTTATTCTGATGAAACGCTTCCAGAACATTCTTCTTGTTTGACAGCCCTTATGAATCAACAGTTCTGGGCACTTCAGAAAATGAAAAAATTATAGCTTGGTTCTGTCCGACTTACAACACAGGGAACTTATTGTAAGACAAATGAAGAAAAAAAAATGTTGGCATCCATTTTTTTTCCAGGCAGAGCATGTTTCTGACTTTAGAGACCGTATTACGGAGCCCCGCACATGACATACGGGGGGACACCGGCTGCGTCTGAAAGCTGTGAATGCTTCTTCTGCTGGCAGAGCTAGGAAGGCAACAAGGCACATCCAAATCCAATGATCGTGTCACTTCCTGTCTCCTGAGATTCCTTCACCCTGAATGATCAGCATAGATGTATTAGCCTGGCAAGCCAGACCCACATCAAGATGTTAGGTCAGGGAACTCTGGGATGGCTCAATCCGAGGGGCGGGATAAATGGATTTCTTTCAAATTCCC
Organism: Phoxinus phoxinus; assembly: GCF_949152265.1. NCBI lineage: Eukaryota > Metazoa > Chordata > Actinopteri > Cypriniformes > Leuciscidae > Phoxinus > Phoxinus phoxinus. The sequence goes on along the minus strand of NC_136882.1, from coordinate 7,705,997 downwards.
TTAGGATTGCGCAACAACCAACCAGAGCAACGAACGGTTGTGGCTGAGTGAGTCCCATGCGTTTTCCCACCAGCTTAGCTAGTTGATATACCGGTATTAAACTTTTGCCGTATCCGGTCGGCAAAACTCCGAACACATCTCTTTATTTTTTAAGAATGACTTCAGAGCCGTTCTTTGTTCTTTTCTCAAAGATAAGCTGAACTCCCAAGTCCCCCAGAGGTCAAAGCCCATTCGAAAGACGGCTGTCTTTGTTTTCAAGTAGCAGGGAATTCACGCTGAACCGTCACAACTCTGCCGTCATTATGTTAAGCCCGCCCACCGACTCTACACACGATGTGATTGGCCTGACTAGAGTTTGGTTTTTCCAGCTCGATAGCCAACGGAGATTTGCTAGACGACACTGGCTGCAAAATAAATCTACAACACGCTAGGGTGCGTCTAGATTTCTAGGCTATAGATGTATCCTTCACTGCCTTTGATATCCCACAATCCTGTGCTTCCCATTCTGTGACCGTTGAGCTAAAAAATAAAGATGGCGTCTGACTCTGAAAGTTGCAGTAATGATAATTTGCCCCCTTGTTTTAGTCAATCAAAACGAGCTAATTAGTTCAACATAGCAAAGATTTACTAAAACGAGAGACCAAACTATTAATTTGTGGCCATGATATTGCTATATTTGTGTCCACATGTCATGTGCGGGTTCCACATAAAAAAACTGAACAATTTACTTATAAGTTTGCTATATCTGAAACAAACTCTTTTGGAGATGTCATCAAAAAAGAAAAGAGAAAAAGGTTCATTAAGAGACTTCAAAATACAAAAATAATATTTTTACTGAAATATTTTTAGGTCTATACCCAAAATAGTTTTTTTGGGTAGGTTTATCTGAAACCTACCCAAGGTTTCAGTTTTTTTGTTCAGGTTTATCTGAGACAGACGAATGTTAATCTGTCAATGTTTTATTACATTGGTTGTTCATACATACCATTGAGGCCATAACATGGTATTGTCCAAGGAATAGTATTAAATAAGTCCTTATTTTTCAATAATCTTCCCCTGTAATCATAATTTGAGTGAAAAGGAATAAAAGCTGTTGATGTTTTACTGCTATAGTGTTCATTTCAGCTGGAAACTGCAGAAAATTGTGTGTACGTTTTTGCAGTTTTTGCAAAACAATTATGTGGAGGCATGTTTTTCCATTGAACCTAGATCAATTATTGTATTAGCTTAATAGTATAACCTTGTTCCATGGTAAAACATTACAGCAAATCGTTTTTTTCCCAATTTAATTTCCACAAAGATGTGGCAGGTGGACAGAAAGGTCTGGAAAGCTCCAGCTTTCCCCTCAAACATGGTTGGGAAATTCAACACGTATCTGATGAACAACACGGGGATTTACATGCCAGAGCCTGAGTTTTTCTACACGGGCAACAGGCCAGCCATTATAGTGTTGAGAGGTTTCATCAGCGTTTCATCTGTGCACCCAGTGCCCCTTAATCTACTTTCCATGGCGAGTCCATTCAGCATGTAGGCGGACTGTGGGAACACAGGAGACCACCAGTGGCTCACGACTGGGACACTCCACCGTACAGATGAATCAAATGTTTCATTGTAATCACAAGATAATAGGCACTGTCACTCAGTTGTCTATTATGAACGCCCACAACAACACATGAGACTTTAAGAGCAACTCAATAACATCAAAAAACATTTACCACGGTAAAATTGTGGCCCACCACTATCCAAAAAATGTGTCACAGTTAATGTGGACTTCGGTCTCGGGGTCTTCGCTCGTGTAATCTTCGCTTTGTAATCATAGTACTGCACAGTAGACTATTACCCAGAACCCCATGTGACAAAAAGTATAGATTCAGAAGAGGATTGTGAGGACTGAGGTCCATTTTGGACAAGGTCAAATAATCTGAGAGTTATCTTACACTCTTTACAGAAGATTCACAGATTATGGTTTTACAGGATTAAAAACACTTTTGACATTCTTTCACTTTGACGTGGTAAATTGTTCTTCCTTTGGGTTTTGTAGAACTGTCCTTTTTGTTGTGATTACACTATGGTTGAGAGAGTTCATGAGATTTCCCATGGAATTGGGCTAATTTTACACTGTTGTTGACAAGGTTGTTAGGTTGTGGGTTAAAGCGACCCACATACACTATGGGGCTGTAAAATAAAAATGTAAATTTTGAATATTCGTTGAATTTTTTAACAAAAAAAATGCACATTCGAATGCAAAAAATGTGCATCGTAATTGAAACTATCTATATTGTTAAAAGCGCTATATAAATGAAGGTGAGTAGAAGTGGATTGTTTCTGAATGGCAGTTTGCTATTTTGTTCATGTAGTTCATTACGCTGTCTGTTGAAGTGTGTTTTCTCAGGTTGCTGATGCACTTACACAGTTTTATGCACTAGTGTAACCTAAATTTCCTTGCACGCACATTAAAGGAAATTATATTTTATTTAAGAACAATTGTTTCAAAAGTTAATGTACTTTAAAAAGTGAATGTCATTTCATTTAATTAAGTGTGTGATGCTTGATTTGGTTTATTTTTGCTTATTGCGCTTCCTTGCGCCCTCTTGTGGGCATAGGAGACAATACAGTACTTTTTTCCTCTAACGTTAAAGGGATACTTCACCGCTGGAAAGATGAATGTGTATTTATATTGGGTCATTTATGTAGTAGAAATGTGAAATTATTTTAGAAGTTGGTGCCTTCTAGACTGAGAAAAGCCAGAAAATGTATTTTTGGCTCATGTGGATGAAAGACAACAACTCCCAGAATGCACTTGCTTCGCTGCCCTACGAGGCCACGCCTACCGGTTACAGAGGGCCGTAGCGGAAGAAATGATACAACCAGGCTACTAGTTGACTCGAAACTGAAAAAAATATTGTTTTATTGTGAGTCTCCGTGACGATTTAGTTGATGAATTAATTTAAATACTGATTGGATTTATATCCATTTTGAGAAAACCCCTATGGGCGGGTTGAAAACATGCGGGACTAACTCCTGCTACTGGCTGTAGTCTCTCGCCTCTGGCCAGAAAGCATCCGATGATGCTAAATGACGACTTTTGGGTCATCTGAGGGGTTTTTTCCAGACACACAATACAGAAATACCTCGTTTCAGGAGGACATGAGGGAGGGAAGCACGGTCATTCGAAAATACTACCGGGTTTCTACTGATACAAAGCTTACACTCTAAAAAATGCTGGGTTGTTTCAACCCAATTTTGGGTCAAATATGAACAAACCCCAACGTTGGGTTAAAAATTTAATTTAAAAATTTAACCCAACGGCTGGGTTTGTCCATATTTGACCCAAAATTGGGTTGAAACAACCCAGCATTTTTTAGAGTGTAATGCTAATCGGTGAAGTATCCCTTTCGCCTTTAGAATAAAATATAATTTGAATTTTGCTAATTGTGACAGCCCAACTATACACTCTCCCCCAACAAACCCAATTTTGAACGTGATTGTGCTAGTCTAGATTTGGCTGTGATTGAGCGGGTTTTGAATTATAATAGTAATTGGGCTGGTTTTGCTACGCAAACCTGTCAACCCTGGCCAGCATGCTATTGTTCTGGCTATTGTCATTGGGCATTTGCCTCTTAGTCACAGAAAGGGTACAGGAGACTGGCCTTGGGTCATTATTGGACAGAGCGACTAATGACTGAGACAAATCATTAAAGATGAATGTGGAGAATGTGCCCAGTCAACCTGACACTCCCCATTTCCAACCAATATAAGGAAGGACAAAAGATCTCATTAGAGATATGACAGGGAAACAGCATTTGACTTAAAAAGCCGAAGAATGTTGCTCTGTCTTATTTTGGGACATGAAAGGCAATTAATTGTTCTGAGAAAGACTTGAGTTTTATTAGTCTAAGCATGCCGGAGTAATCAGGGTCTGACTGAGCACAATTCCCTCAAACAAACAGTGGACAGTAAACATAGCTTTCTCGAAGTCAGAATGCGCATCTATGATTATCTTTACTCAATCAACTAAACAGGTTTAATTTTTTATAGAAAAGGTAAATACTCATTTTAAATCTACATTGTCAATTCATGCAGTTGTTATTTCTAAAATGAAATATTATGCACAAAACAAAAGCATTGTTTTTCCTTATTTTGTGTGTGTGTGTGTGTGTGTGTGTGTGTGTGTGTGTGTGTGTGTGTGTGTGTGTGTGTGTGTGTGTGTGTGTGTGTGTGTGTGTGTGTGTGTGTGTGTGTGTGTGTGTGTGTGTGTGTGTGTGTGTGTGTCCTCGGTGTCGTAGCAGCTGGCTGCAATCTGTCACACCGTAAAATTGCTTCACTTCTGCTAGAAAAATGTTTTTACTACTAAACTATTTAACAATTTACAATACAATAAGCATGACTCCAGTGATGGACAGTTTGACTAAATTCTTATATCGTGAATAATTATACATCACATTAATATTTATCACTTTTTTGCGGAAAATTTTACCCCAAATTCGTATATATTACATAACCATAAAGTAATGTTTATTTTTCACTAATATAGTGATTGAATTAGCTTCAGGATCCTGCAGTCTACACCACTACTGATACCAGTACAGTAATACTACGTTCACAATGTAAATATATTCGTCCAGTCAGTCCACACACGTCCAGATTAAGCTAATACCTGTTCCAGATTTCTGCTTCATCACTGAACGGGGGACATGACCAGACTCAGCTGTTTCTGTTCCTCACTTTAGTCATGCAGAAGTTTCCATCTTTCCATTAAAAAACAGCCATAACCTTTCACTAATTCTCAAAGTGTTGCACAGTCCAAAAGCATCCGTGCCAAAGCTTCAGCAGCTGCGGTGTGTTGCAAACTCAAACTTCATAATCGTGAGCTGGGCAACTGTTGTATCTCTGTTCATAATGATTCTGCAGAGCGATCACTCCAGTTGTCTGAGATGATATTCACTGACAAAGCTTTATTGTGCCGGGCGTCTTGTGTTGGGTATTGCACTGTGGCGTGATGTGTGCATTGGGGTGCGATGGGCGTGCTGGGTTAAATTGGATTGCGATGCGTTTGCTTCGGGTTGTGTATTAGGTTTGGGTTATGCTCAGGTGATGTTGTATTATGTTGGGGTTGGGGGTGTGGTGTGTTTGTTTTCAGGAGGGATGTGTCACAATACTCAATTAAAGGCAGGTGATTTGTTCCAGAAACAGTTTTTGTTATGCTGGTTAAAAGTCTCTTCACATCCTGGTAGCAATCACTAAGTTAACCCCTTAAGTGCCCCCCCACTTTTTTTTTTAATAGACATGAAAATGCACATTCCGAACTTAAATGGTTGTAATTCAAGAATGCGTTGGAATATAGATGTAAGATTGGTCTTGTTTTAAAGAAGACATTTGACATTTTTTGCAGTCATGTTTTTTTAAAACAGTTATTTACATATTTTGCTTTAGTGTGCCAATCAGAAATCAGGTAACAATATCCATACATCAATTTTGCCATTACTTGTAAAGATCTAGTGAGATTTCTGGAGTCCGGCACCAGATGGTATGATCCACTCAGAGGTCGGTTCTCACCATCATCGAGTTAGTCAAGGATCACATGAAGAAACTGAAGAAACTGAGACTAAATGTATAAGAACGGTGGTAACATCTCTTTAAGCTGCTTGGAGAAACATAACTTAAAAACGCTTTATCTCGTCTGATAGCATACATACAAGAAAGATATTTTGAAGAATGTCAGTAACCAAACAGTAGTCTGTACCCATTGACTTCCATAGTAGGAAAAAAAAATACTATGGAAGTCAATGGGTACAGACTACTGTTTGGTTACTGACATTCTTCAAAATATCTTTCTTTGTGTTCAGCAGAAGAAATAAATTAATACAGGTTTGAAACAACTTGAGGGTGAGTAAATGATGACAGAATTTTAATTTTAAAGTGAACTATCCCTTTAATGTTACAAGTGCAACTGTCCTAATCTAGCACATGTGGAGAAATCCTGATGGACAAGCAGGGCCGGATGTCTTTCAGTAAAGACTACAGTAAAACTACAGTAAAAACCTACGGGAAGAATATTACCATAAAAATCTAAACGTGTTTGCAAGTTCGGTTTACATTTGGTTTTCCTAATTGCACACGTACAATACTCATCTCTTGGATACTGACTGATTCTCGAACAGATATGCAAGTGCATAGATGCACTTGCCGGCCTCATGCATACAGACAGTGAGACTAATGAGACTAACCAACATCCCTTCAAATATAAGCTACAGATGTGTTTGTATTATGCAAAAATGAGACCAGTTCACAGCATAGTTTCAGTTTCAGCCACACATAAAAAGCAGGCCTCATTACGCAGGAGAGTGTTGTAAACCATGTAAACACATTGTCTACTGTTTTAAAAATCACAAAATAGGGCTAAAAATATACCCACACCTGAGGAGACCGACACAAACACACAACTAGGAGCCACCATTCTCACAAAAAGAAAGGAAAAGGGGCCTCTAGTGATCTATCTCTCATGTTACATGCACAGATGGCCGGTGTACATATTCCCTGATTTCTCCTGTTCCAGTGTAAACAAATGCCAACCGATGCTCTAGATACTCACAGATCTCCGTATAACAGAGGAGTCGATGAGAACCACAGGAAACTGCATGAATGGCAGGAAGGAAGACCTTTTGTGTGGCATTAAAGAGAAGCTACTAAGTCTAAAGTGTGTCTGCTATAGGCGTTCGAGAGATACAGACAAACACAACCACATAGAGAAAACCTTCTTTAACCTTTAACACATTTCTCATTAACCTATGTGCAGGCAAACTCATAACCTGTGAGCATGAATACTGAGTTACAGAGCTGAACTGAGGGAAATGCAGTCATGCAGCGCAAACAGGCTTTCAACACCAGAGCCCACTGCGATCTTACCACCGGAGTCGAGCTTCACACACGCGTGAGGATGATGGACAGAACGAGGCTCAACTCAAACTCTGTGTAGGCCTACGTGTCAGTACGCATAATGCATTCTCGTATTAAATATGGGCAATAATAAGTGAAGCAGTGAGACAGATCCTCGTCAGGCTCTCTAATATATCCCCTCGTTTCCTGTCCTTGGTAAACTCCTCTGTGTACCTAACCTTAACCCCACAGAACTGATCCTTTTTCGGGGTAAACTGAGAAAATACTGGCAAACTGCTGAAGAATCCCAAGCAGCCGATGCGCTGATCAAAACAGACACATCTATAGCAGAGAAGAAGCTTGGAAACGCTGGAAACCAAGTCAAATGTAACCCGCAATTTATTTAAAAACAAACATATCGAGAAAAGCTTTGCGAGTTGTTCTGGTACAACATCAGGTCTGCTCTGCACACATTTAATTTTATTTTTTTGCATATTATAAAATATTTATTTTATTTTTTTAAGAAGAGAGAATAAATAGGTATGTTTGCATGCACTACTTTTCATAAACCTGAATGTATCCAATTCTATTCTGAACCTTAAACTTTGCAATCCAATTCACATTTTCATTTAGCCTACATGCCTACAAGCTAACAAATACATCAGAAGAGCTTTTATTTCATATTCAGTATCTTCCACTGACCAGTTTGTAAGTCATAAACATTATGCACGTTCATAAGAAATAAAATGTACATAAACAGAGGTTGTATAATAAGAGGGCTCTGGTGAACAACACACGTATCACACTGCAAGGTATTTTTAAATCTGATTTAGAAAACAGTCATATTCAAGCTTAGTTTTTGTCTTATTGATCAGATTATTTCAGGTCTACACACTGTAAAAACAAAATTTGTTGGTTTAACTTAAAAAAGCAAGTTAAATGCCTTAAAATTTTGAGTTCGTTGTAACTAAAAATTTGAGTTAATACAATGAAGAAGAATGGTTTAATAAACAGAAACTCAAAATAGTATGTTATCTTCACACAGTTATCGAAGTTGATTTGACAAGATAAAAAGTTGTGATAACAAATCAAAAAAATTTTTACAGTGCACCATTCCTTTCAATCTGATTGAAATTTCATTTAGATCAAGCTCAATTGGGTTGACTGAGGTGTTCATATGAAGGCTTTTCAATCACATTGATTAATCAATCTGATTACTAACTGATTATTTGTGCGCATGTATTGATTAAAAGATCTAGGAAACCTGTGAAACACGAACAGAAATGCACACACACACTGTAAAAAATTTTTACAATCATGTTAGCATTTTAAGTTGTGCTAAATAATCGCAGCAATTTTTTTTACAGTGCACTCAATCGCACATGAGCAGTGATTTGAGAAGAACGCTGAAGTGTATCAGACACCACTTTCACCCTGGAAATGACCCGTGTGAGCCATTGTGCTGATAGCAGCAGCCTGGCAAACACCCAGAGATCGAGCGCCATTCACATACATTATTCAGCAAGAATCAACAAAATCCACATCACACTAGAAATAAATATGAAAAGCCTTACAGACATACACACCAACAGAAGGAAAACAGACGAGCCTGATCACAGGTGCGAGACATGTTCATGGATGCTGTAAACAGGTGTCTTCCACCACACACAAGAAAACTCACACTTGTTCGTTTGACACAACTGTTTAAACACCCTGTCAAACAAACAAACACACACACACACACAAAATCCCTGTGTGTCCTATTTAGCCAGTGACCCCCCTCACACTCAGACTCTAAGTAAATCATTCAGCCTTTTCGTTAATCGCAAACTCTTTTCAGTCTCACTGGTGTCTGCAAGGCAACACATCGTTTCTTTCCATCTTACCTCGAGACTGAATTAACAACTGGACTTTAAGGAGGTTGTTGTTTGACGTTAAACATAAGACAAAAACTATTTTACGAGATGACAATTTTGTCTGAATTTGTATGATGTGATTAGTACAGCAACATGCGGTTTTACTGTAAAAAGGCTACACCGAACCGCACACCTAAACGGAAGCATATGAATGACATTATTCAAATGTATGAATTAGCCACCAATTTGCCAAAACGTAAAATAGTTGCCATGAGGTGTGTTCGCTTGTCCTTACATTTCTTGTTGTTGAGCCCTGTTAGTGCCCCATCATGACAGATGTTTTACAGCCTTAGACCATAGCATCCCATCTTTAATTGTACCAGGCAGAATACAGATCTGAGAGAAAGCTTTAAAGAACACGGGTAACACTTTACTATAGTGTCCTTCTGACATTACTGTAGTAATAACGATAAATGATGCATAATTACATGCAACTAACCCTAAACCAACCCCTAATCCTAACCCTATAGAAAGTAGTTAATTATTATTAATTCAGTTCTTAAATGTATAATTACACGGTAACACGGACAACTTCAAATAAAGGGTAACACTGTATTTTAAGGTGGCGTAGTCACATTGTACTAATTCAAATAAGTACTGATTAATATTAATTCACTACTTATTATAGTATAATTATGTACTTAGAGTTTAAATTATTGATTGGGTTTGGTTTAGGGTTAGTTCATTGTAATTATGCATACTATAAGTAGGCTACATGTAGTAAAGTGTAACCTTAAAATAAAGTGTTACTAAATAAAGTGAACCGAACACGGGAAAAAGCTGAAGTGACCAACCTGACTTGAAAACTATAAGTTAAAAGGCTAACTTGTATGCATAATAAATGCATTTATTATAAAAGTCTTCCAGCACATACTACGTAATATGTGTATCTATTCAGTACAGATTTCCTTCAAGGCTGTGGTTTAGACAAAACAGCATCAACTACAATGTTCAAAATAAGGCTCAGTGCTTTAGAGATCAGATGATCTGAAGAACCTAATGGTTATTATTGTTGTAATAAAACAAAAATAACTTTTCAATCTCCGAATAACCACATAATCAACTCAAGAACCATGTAGGGCCAAACATGATTCTTAGCCTAATTGGGTTCTTTGCTGTTCTTTAAAGTGCTAAAAAAGAACCACTGAAGAACCTTTACTTTTAAGAGTGGACTTTGTGGTCTTGCTCTTTGAATTCTTTCAGTGTGAAAGCCATTGTCCATTGGTGACTTGTCGCATCACGTTGGGTATTGTTAACTTGTGTGTAAGAAAAGCACCAGCTTCTTCAAGAACAAGCCTCCCCCACACACACACACTCACACACACACACGAATCGGGACGCTTAGAATCACCCTTCCGACATACACTTGCTAACACTTCACCATTCAGAGAGAGAGAGAGGAATATTTCTTTATGAACTATTAGACAATTTCATGCATCCTTTCATGCGTTTACAGAGGAGATAGAAGTAACATAAATGAACGCGGCACAGGTGCAGGATGAACGGAATATATGAAGGGGTCCGGGGCGCATAAATAAGCGGAGACTCACGATCTCGAATAATCGCAGCGATCCCAAAGAATTAATTCTACTCACATTGTTTTATCCGAGGGCTGGAGCTGCCGGTGCAAGGCGAGGGAGAATCCGAAGAGGCTTCCCGGGTGACCATTCTTCCTAAGGACGTTTTGCGTGTCCAGGTTAAATGCACTTGTAGAAGTCAATACGAGCAACGAAAAGATGCACAGGTTCAGAGAGAGCCCCTCCTCAAAGAGCTCCATTACCTGCAATTAATGCTCGTATGAATATAGCCCTTGTTTGCTGTAGTTCCCGCTGCACTGAGAGGACCGAGTCTGTAATCCGCACTGCACTGCGCTCAATGAGAGAGAGAGAGAGAGAGAGAGAGAGAGAGAGAGAGAGAGAGAGAGAGAGAGAGAGAGAGAGAGAGAGAGAGAGAGAGAGAGAGACCCATGGCCCCTCCTCTCACTACTGTCCCCTCAGAGCCCTACGTCACTATTGAGCGATGGACGCGTCTCAGCCGGACTCTCCCGCACACGGCTTGATTTTTTTATTTTATTTTTTATAAGGGAGAGTTCATTCATAAGCGAAATCTGCGCATTTAGCTCCACAATACTTGTTTCAATTCAACTTAATTAGCTTACATCTATAAATATTACGAAATTAATTTACGAAATTAAAAATATAATATAAATGCAATGTGTTCTCTATTCCTCGTGCATAAAACATGAACTTTTGTCTTGATATACAATGAAATATTTTAGGAACAGGATTGAACACATATCACAGAGACCACAGATCATGACAGTGGATAAAAAACATAAATCATATCGGAACTTCTGCATGCTTGATGTAAAAATTACAATCCATGCAATGCCACTGAGTCAGAAACGGCTTGTGTCTTGGCACCCTGCCCCATAGCCCATAGATCATGGACAATACTGGAGATGGAGATGGAGATGCTCTCACTGGAGAGCAAGCAGAAGCCATACTTGAAAGCGCTGCACATCTTGATGTTGCTGTCGGCCCCTTGACAGCCTCCCTGACCAGTTTCTCATTATCTTCTCATCAATTTTGTCCTGATTGATGTGTCATAAGTTGTTAATGACTGTATTTACTGTCTAATGCCTTGGAATTTGTTTTGTGGTCTCACCTGAGCGATACCCTTCAACGATGAGATCCTGCATGCTCCGTGAAGCTCTTTGTGGCCCTTAACTCTTATAACATGCAACCAAGATGTTAGAAAAATATTTTAGGAACAGCTGAGATTTATTTGGAGTCAATTTTTGCATTAGGTTATTTTAAGTGGTTTATATATATATATATATATATAGGCCTATATATATATATATTTTTTTTTTTTTTATGTGTCATTTTGGTTTTCAGTGACATTGCATCAAAGATGCAACAATTCTGATATTATTTATTTATTTATTTTTACATCACAAAACACTGCTGTTTTAATAGAGGTGTTATATCTAATGTCATTAAAGTTTGAAATTGGAGCACAATGTCTAGGGTGCCATTTTTGACAGGGATAGTTTATCATAAAATCATCTCGTAGTATAATTTTTTTTCATGACTTAAATCTGTAAAATCTGCACTTTTTATAAGTTTACGATTTAGTTTGATATTTAAAAAAAAATACTTTTTTTTTACAATGTATTATGTTTAAGTTTAGCCTATGTCATAATTCTGATGAAAAGATCTTGATGCGACACAAACGCCTTCATTAGGCTAAATTCAACGAATCCATTTACTGCGGTTTTTGGCCACAAGAAGTCTAGTCGATTAGGCTAATGCGAGCATTCTCGATTTGTGCATCTTATCACGCGCTTAAATAATGCAGAGCTGTGTTAGTCTCCCGCATCTGACTGGTTTTAAGATTCAAGGAAAGATCGGGCACCGTGATCCTGAAATAAGATGCGCTTGTGTCCGCCTGAGAGAAGCATCGATCCCGCTGTGTCCATGTGACGCTCGGTCGATGAAGTGTGAAGCAAATAATGTGATCCTGATAAACCAGCGCACAGCTGAAAATTAACAAACTGGGACATAGTTACACTGGGCAGTTCAAACATACATAGTTTGTGTTAAAAGAAGGTAAAAGGCAACGGTAATTAACTATGCCTAGCCTATATCCAATTGCATTCAATTATAGAATAGCTAAATAAATAAGAAATAGATAGGCTACAGGCTATATGGAAAATAAACAAGAAATAATTGATTATTCCAGGCGCCCAAGACTTTTTATCCAAAATCTTATTTAGTGATGGAGACCATTCAGTACATAATTGCAAAAAATTCCATATAAAACTTCCAAAATTGCTTTATATAACATATTGGCAGAGAGTAGCCTACATAATAACTTAATTATTGTTTGAAGGTATTTGCTCTTCCATCACTAAAACCCCATTAGTATGTGATGATGCACTTAACCTGTGTAGATTAGAACATTTTGATTTGGAAAAACTCTAGTAATGAAACAACATGAGATCACACACACACACACACACACACACACACACACACACACACACACACACACACACACACACACACACACACACACACACACACACACACACACACACACACACAGTCATCAGTTCTCATCCAGGCTGATGCATAAAGTGCATCATCATCATCATTTCACCACAAAGAGTATTACTGTAATGGTCTCTTTCAGGAAATTAATAAACGTCATCCATCACAGGAAAACAATGGCTATCCCTCTCCTGATCAATACGATAGAATCCTCCTGTGGTTAAGACATGGTTTGCTGGATGATGGAAGAGTCCAAGTGTTCCCAGTGTGATCCTCTTTATCCCTTCTGTTGCAGTATATTGACAACGATATCAATCCCCAATCTGCCTTGTGATGAAGCCTGGAATAATATTCCCACTGTTTTGGTTAATTTGGCCAGAGGAGTTTCTCCCAAGGTGTTTTTCTCCATTCTTTCACAGAAGAAGTTTGGGTTCCTTGCCTTTGGCATGCTTAGTTGGGGACACTTAATATTCAGCAATAATATTGATCTGACTGATCTGACACTATTTTACAAGAACTGAATTGAGTGGGATGATGACATCACTGTATTTTTCCAGAGATGCTTTATAGATTAATTGAACTAATTTCATAATTAATGAGCTTTACACAGTTATGGTTATAACACTGAACTGACTTCAGCTGAATAATCACTGTTTACAACTCAACTGTCTTTAACGCAAATTTTGAAACAGTTTACATTTTTGAAAATGAACTTTTTTAAGAAGTAACGTCTCGGTTACTAATGTAACCCTCGTTCCCTGAAGGAGGGAACGGGAGACGTAACGTCGACGTGACGACATAATTGGGATAATTTCAGGGAGCCCTATCATACAATACAATACAATACAATGTTTATTTATAAAGCACAATTTAAAAACAACCGAGGTTGACCAAAGTGCTGTACACACAAGAGAAGAAAATGATTTAAAAAAAAAAGAGTAATAATGATAAGATGTAAAAGTAAACAATTTTCAGACAAACACCAGTTGTAAAATGGGTATAACACACAAAAGCAAAATCATAAAATAAAGAGTCAAGGTAAGTTAAACGCCAAAGAAAAGAGATAAGTCTTAAGAGTAGACTTAAAGGTCGGTAGGGTTGGGGCAGTTCTGATATGGACCGGGAGACTATTCCATAATTTAGGGCCAATGGTAGAGAAGGCACGATCTCCTCTATTTTTTAATCTAGTCCTCGGAACTTGCAACAGACCAGAGTTAGCTGATCTGAGTGACCTTAACTGAGCGTAAGGGTGTAACAGGTCAGACAAGTACTGTGGTGCCTCATATGAACGGATTTAAAAACAAACAATAGAATTTTAAAATCAATTCTATATTTGACCGGCAGCCAATGTAGAGAGATCAAGGTCGGTGTGATAGGTTCATATTTACGCTTCCCAAAAAGAAGCCGAGCCGCTGCATTCTGAACTAACTGTAAACGTGCAACACAGGCCTGTGAAGCACCAATGTACAGTGAGTTACAATAATCGAGTCGTGATGTAACAAAAGCATGCATGACCGCTTCGAATTTCTTAAGGGAAAGAAAAGGCTTCACCTTTGACAGAAGACGAAGATGATAAAAACACGACTTAATCACAGTGCTTATCTGCTTATCAAATTTAAGATTAGTATCAAACCAAACACCCAAGTTTCTGACACACGTGGTACTATAAAGCGACAAAGATGCAAAATCTGTCACGATACACACGCGGGGAAGACAGATCCAAGTGCAGTAGTTTATTGAAGGGTAATCCGTACTCACAAACAGTCCAGGCAGGGGTCAAATACCATGTAAGCAATCCAAAAACACAAGACATGAACAGTAACAGGCAGGAACAGAAGTGTGGGGACATTAAACAAGGACTCCGTGACAAACACTGAAACAGACAGGGTATATATACACAAGTGCAAACAAGGTGACGAGAAACAGCTGAAGGAAATGAACAATCAGTGACAGACAGGATTATGGGAAATGTAGTGAAAATGCCTAGACACCGTGAAAACTGAGACCTCTAATGTTAAACCCAGGAAACCACCAGACACTGTGACATAACCTCCCCTCTACTGAGCGGCTACCAGACGCTCCAAGACCACAAAAAACAAACAAAACAAGAGTCCAGGCGGGAGGTGGAAAGGTGGAGGATCAGGGGGTGGGATGGGGGGCCAGGTCCATGGAGGAGAACAGGAACAAGGGGGAACAGCTTAAGCGGCGGCCAGGGCGAAACAGACCGTCCATCGGGCGGCCAGGGCGAAACAGACAGTCCATCGGACGGCCAGGGCGAAGCAGACAGTCCATCGGGTGGCCAGGGCGGAGACGACCCCTCGGACGGCCACGGCGGTGAAGACCCCTCGGACGGCCACGGCGGTGAAGACCCCTCGGGCGGCCACGGCGGTGAAGACCCCTCGGGCGACGACCAGGACGAAGACGACCCCTCAGATGGCCACGGCGGTGAAGACCCCTCGGGCGGCCACGGCGGTGAAGACTCCTCGAGCGGCCACGGCGGAGACGACCAGGGTGAAGACGACCACTCGGGCGGTCATGGTGGAGACGACCAGGGTGAAGCCGACCACTCGGGCGGCCATGGCGGTGAAGACCAAGGCGGAACAGAGACAGACCCTGGCTCAGGAACAGCCACAGACCCCACCGGCTCAGGAACTGCAATAGACACCACCGGCTCAGGAACTGCAACAGACACCACCGGCTCAGGAACTGCAACAGACACGGGCACCGGCTCAGGAACAGACACGGGCCACGGCTCAGGAACAGACACGGGCACCGGCTCAGGAACAGACACGGGCACCGGCTCAGGAACAGCAGGCCTGACGTGAAGCTCAGGCTCGGTAGGCGTGACGTGAAGCTCAGGCTCGGCAGGCGTGACGTGAAGCTCAGGCTCGGCAGGCGTGACGTGAAGCTCAGGCTCGGCAGGCGTGACGTGAAGCTCAGGCTCGGCCGGCGTGACGTGAAGCTCAGGCTCGGCCGGCGTGACGTGAAGCTCAGGCTCGGCAGGCGTGACGTGAAGCTCAGGCTCGGCAGGCGTGACGTGAAGCTCAGGCTCGGCCGGCGTGACGTGAAGCTCAGGCTCGGCCGGCGTGACGTGAAGCTCAGGCTCGGCAGGCGTGACGTGACGCTGGGGCGGGACCGGCAGGGCGAGCAGCTTGGGCGGGGCCGGCAGGGCGAGCAGCTGACGACCCCCCGGACGACAGCGGGCTGCACGGGGACGACCCCCCGGACGACAGCGGGCTGCACGGGGATGACAGTGGGCTGCACGGGGACGACCCCCCGGACGACAGCAGTGGGCTGCTCGAGGACGACCTCCGAGTTCTTAGGGAGACTGGAGGTCTTCCTCCTCCTCCGCCTTTTCTGACAGCGAAGTGCCGGTTCTGGACTGGACGGAAACTGCGGCGAACAGATCTCTGGACTGGAATTCACCAGCCCATGGTCAAAGAAGGGCCAGAGTGAGGAATGGTGTCGAGATTCCTCTCGACCGCCTCCTCCATTGCGGCCTCCACGGGTCCCCCGAAATCTGACCAATCTGGTCCCTTCAAAAAATTGTCTTTTCTCCCGCTCGGTGGCTGGGGAAGAGATGTTATTTAAAAACATACCGCTGGATCTATGTTTGTGACGGAGTCCTTCTGTCACGATACACACGCGGGGAAGACAGATCCAAGTGCAGTAGTTTATTGAAGGGTAATCCGTACTCACAAACAGTCCAGGCAGGGGTCAAATACCATGTAAGCAATCCAAAAACACAAGACATGAACAGTAACAGGCAGGAACAGAAGTGTGGGGACATTAAACAAGGACTCCGTGACAAACACTGAAATAGACAGGGTATATATACACAAGTGCAAACAAGGTGACGAGAAACAGCTGAAGGAAATGAACAATCAGTGACAGACAGGATTATGGGAAATGTAGTGAAAATGCCTAGACACCGTGAAAACTGAGACCTCTAATGTTAAACCCAGGGAACCACCAGACACTGTGACAAAATCAGGATCCTGTAAATATTGTCCATTTGAACCAAACACAATAAATTCGGTTTTACTCTCATTCAGACTCAGGAAGTTAGACGCAAGCCAGAGTTTTAGCTCTTTCAAACAATCCATGATAGGCTGTAATGCCTGCCTATCATCACGCTTCAGAGGGATATAAATCTGGGTGTCATCAGCATACAAGTGAAAGGAGACCCCATACTTATTAAAAATAGACTCTAGTGGAAGCATAAATAGGGAGAACAGTACAGGACCAAGAATTGAACCCTGGGGGACACCGGAATATAAAGTTGTTTCAGAGGAAGAATGGTGTCCAATATTGACAACATACCTCCTGTCAGAGAGGTACGACCGAAACCACTGTAGTACTGTGCCACGAAGACCAACACATGTTTCAAGGCGTGATATAAGAATGTCATGGTTAACTAAATCGAAGGCAGAGCTAAGGTCTAACAAAACCAGCGCCATAGACTGCCCAGAGTCAGTGGCTAGCATGATATCATTTAAAACTCTTAAGAGCGCTGTCTCAGTACTATGGCGGGATTTAAAGCCAGATTGAAATTTTTCATGAATAGAACTGATGGTCAGATAAGACTGAAGTTGATTTAAAACAGTTTTAAATCATCTTCGAGTGTCTACAGAACGAGCCAATGAACGTTGGTGTGTGTGAATCGCGGCACTTACCCCGCCCCGCAGCGTGGGTATAAACAGGAATTGTTTTTCGCTGAGGAGCCGAGATCATGATGTCCGTTACAGCGATGGTCAGCAACCGTGGCAACGGGACGTTACGTCTCCCGTTCCCTAAGCCAGTCGTCAAGGTAGTTGAGAATGAGAACACCACGCTCGCACATGGGAGCAATGGCCGCCTCCACGACTTTCATGAAGACACGGGGCGACAGGGCCAGCCCGAAAGGTAAGACTTTGTACTGATATGCCCGCCCCTCGAACGCAAAGCGAAGAAATGGTCTGTGTCGATGGAGAATCAGGTCGATCGCTGCAAACCAATCATGGGGACGGATGCATTTGAAAATGCGTTTCTGTGTAAGCATCTTTAACTGCAGTCTGTGAAGGGACTGGTTCAGGACACACAGGTCCAAGATTGGCCGTAACCCACCGCCTTTCTTGGGTACAATAAAGTACGGGCTGTAGAAGTCATACCGGTCTTCATATCGGCTGGAGGGACTGGCTCGATCGCGTCCTTCGCCAGTAGGACTGAGATCTCTGCTCTGAGCACAGGGGCCCTGTCCGCCAGAACACGGATGAACTGAATGCCCCTGAAAACTGGTGCTGCGGGGCGAACTGAATCGCATAGCCGAGTCTGATAGTACAGATGAGTAAGTGAGACGGGCTGGGAAGCGCTAGCCAGGCTCCCAGACACCGTGCAAGCGGGACCAATGGATGGGGCAGCGCGCCGGAATGCAGGGACCCGACTCGGACGGCATAGCGGCCCGGAGTGGGGTCTGAGTGGCGAAACAAAACTGTGTTTTCAAAACTGTCCAGTGGCGGAACAAAAAGAAAAGGAAACAAAAGATTTTCTGCCCGGCCCTCCACCGGGGGAAGGAGCATCTTCTAGATGGTGGGAGTTCACCATCTCCTGAAGAGCAACTTGATCCACCTCTGGGTCGCCCATCTCAGGGATGTTTCTTCTGGTTTGGCAGCGGCCTGGATGAGCGTGGTCGACTTCATGCGGCTTGCTCCACGCTGAGGCCTGGAAGATGGCTGCTGCTGAGGCTTCGCGGGAGCGGAGGACACCGCAGGAGGCCGACCTCAGGGACGAGCAGCCGGAGGATCTGCAGCCGGTGGACGGGTGGGAGCAGCAGCGGTCCGCCGGGGCAGGATGTGCCGGATGGCCTCCGTCTGTTTCTGGGCGGCCGAGAAATGCTGGGCAAAGCTCTCGACCGCGTCACTAAATAACCCAACCTGGGAAACAGGGGCATCCAGGAACCGATGTTTATCGGTGTCCCTCATATCCGCCAGGTTGAGCCAAAGGTGGCGTTCCTGGACCACCAAGGTGGACATCAGCTTCATTGCAACGGCATGCTCCACTGGCGGGATATCCACATACCCCTTCGTCGGAATGGTACAGAACTTGGTAAATGTTTTGGCACTTGCTATATGAACACAAAATAAAATCATGGACATGATTTGAAAAGGTTAAATGGTCCTAAAAAAAATAGCGCATTGGAAATGAATGGGAGACGAATTTCATCTAGTGGAAACTTTTGGTACTGCGGCCAAACAAAATCTTACTGAAATGTCATCTTTAAAAAGAGATCAAAACTTAAGTCTGTGCTCCATTTAAGATTTACGACAGTTTAAGTTGGAAATTTTATTTTCAGGTCTATGCTCAAAAAGTGAATAAATGGAAATAACTACAGCGTAAATATAATTTAATACCATAAAATCCCCTAAAAATACAAAATATTAAATAAAAAACTATATAGAAATAAATATAGTACATTAATTTCATTGAAGAAGAAAAAATCGCTCATTTTTGACCGACACTCGAAGAGCACCAGAGGGCTAGATAAGACAGATTGGGGTGTGAGACAAGTGCAGTGTAAGTTGAAGAACAAAACTGCAAAGAATCATAAAGTTATGTTTACCACAGGCTTTATTTTACAAAACCCCATTATAAAGGAAGGAACCAGCGGAAAATTAGACTTCCTGGTCCTGACGTCATCACGGCACCACTCTATGAAGACTGGAAGGACTTTCCATCCTTCCTGTTCTCAGATCATGACATTCTTGTGCCTTGACTTGACCTTAAAGTGGAAAAACACTTCGCTGCCAGCCCGTATATCTCTGAAACACTGCATCAAGGACTGCATTAACAAATTATCCAATGCAATATGAAGTCATGAATTCATGAAAGTCATAGAAAAGTCTTCGGACTCACTACTATGGAATAACATTTCAATACATCCGTTGATACAATGCATTCATTGTGTAAATACATGTTTTTACATTGTATATTTAAAAAATACATACATGAAATTACATCTGTAACTAAATCTACAATTACACTGCAGACCTTTCCTTACCCATACACCCATCCAATCCAAACCTGTCCTAATCTTACACATGTCCCACCTCAATAGCAGCACAAGTCATTTGAAATACAACATCAACACAATTTTTTTTATTTATTTTTTTACATTACATTTTGTACATTACTAATAAGAAGTGTGACAGAGTCTTCTGAGCCTTGAATGGCGGGGCACGTGTGTGCAGGGTGACTCAGGAGGAATGTGAATGACACTGTTGTGAGATCACTGCTGATTTACTGTGTGGGCGCTTACAATCGCTCAACATGTCAAAAGACCGGAGACCACCAATGTGACCTATGCCGAGAATGTGACCCTGCCAGTGGCGGAATATGAATTTGAGGTCATCAGTGTGTAGTGCATTATGAACAGTCATTAAAAAGCAAACATAGTGCATTCACAACAAATCAACATAGTCAACCACTTTGAAATTTCTTTATACAAGAACAAATACCAATTGTTTACTATAGGCCTATATCTCGGTAAATATCAAATAATACTCTATGCCAAAGAACTGTTGCATGTGCACCCAAAATTTCCATAATCATTTCTGGGTAACACTTTAGAATGCTGTTCCTTCATTGATGAATAACTACACAGGAACGAATGAGTAACACACTATTAATAGTGTAACTATTAACTAACAAGAAACTCTGATTAACAAATTAGTAATAGCGCTCAGTTGAATGTGGTAGTTCACTATTAGCTAATCAGTAACTAGCCTACTATTTTTTTTATACCACTATATACAGGTTCGTAATTAACATGAATACTGAAAAATGTATAAAAGGTAACAGTAACCCACTAGTAATGACTCAAGTGTTACTACATTCTTCTAAAGGAACTACTAATTATTCGGATCAGTAATCTTAAGTGAAAAACATGATAACTACACTCTAAAAAATGCTGGGTTGTTTTAACCCAAGTTTGGGTCAAATATGGACAAACCCAAACGTTGGATCAAAAATGCAATTTAAAAATTTAACCCATTGGCTGGGTTTGTCCATATTTGACCCAAAATTGGGTTAAAACAACCCAGCATTTTTTAGAGTGTACCTAAAATTGACTGAAGTCTTTGTAAGCTTTTGAGATTTTTGTAAGATTTTGAATAGTAATTCCTTACAATGGATTTGGTAACACTTTAGTCATTACTTGTGTGTTCCCATGATCTTCACTTCAGAAATACTGATCCAAATAATTAATAGTTCCTTTAGAAAGATGTAGTAGGCTAACACTTGAGTCATTACCATCCAAAATCTTACAAAAACCTCAAAAGCTTACAATGACTTAACAATATTAGGTAGTTATCATGTTTTTTTTTTTTTTACTTTAGATTACTGATCCGAATGATCAGTTGTACCTTTAGAAGGATGTAGTAAAACTTGAGTCATCATTACTAATGGGTTACCATTACCTTATACATTATGCATTATTAATATTAATTATGAACCTGTATGTTCTTAGTCTTCAGTGAGGTATGAAAAAAAAGTTTTAAGACAATAAAACTAAACTTTAAGACAATCGTTAAAAAAACACACACCAGTTGGTTTGTTGCCCAAAACTGTTAGACGCATTTGGGTTCACAGTTATAAATCAATGGTTGTGATTATTTATTTATTTCATGGGAGTGTGAAGTTTAATGTCAGGCACAAAAATATAAAAAAGAAGCATTTACAGGTATTTCTGTCTCTACAGAAACTGATGAATGGTAACATGATGAGAAGTCAGTCACTGCTGTCTTTAAAACCCCCACAATTACACCTGGCATCGACCAGGTGTCAGCTGTTGACAGTTAAACACTCACTTTGGGGGTTTCTGAACCAAAACCTTGTGAACCAGCACCAGTGTCTGTGAGCTGCACGTATAGAAATGACACACTGTCACATTGAGGAACGTTTAAAGCAATCAAACAGCCCACCAAAAAATGTTCCCTGAATGGTGTTTCTGTAACGCCAGTTTATCCATCAGGGACAAGAACTAACATTTGAAATGCCTTCAGATGTCATGGATTGCTTGGCTGAAGAGCATTTAGATGACTCTCTCGTTCTTTCCCTAGTTCACTTAGACTAGTCTTTTACGCTAATAAGAAATGAGTCGGCAGACTCTGTGTGGAAATTAAGGTTTAATCTCCATTAGCATCCGTCAGAATGTATGCAGTCACCAAACAGACTGTGTCATCAATCAACATCAACATCAATGTGTCATGAGTCTTGAGTCATTTCCATGTGTATCAGATCAGGACGAGGAAACAGAGAATCCTCTGACAGAATAACAAAAGCTGTCACCAGACACCTCCGCTCTGGTTGGACTTCAATAAAGACTTCTTTAACACAGCCTACTCACTGCAATGGTGTTTCACCGGCTGGCTTTAAAAATAGCTACATTTAAAACTGATGGTGACGCTGATGGGTCATTTGCAACTTTTACCATGTGTTCTCAAACATAAACTATCTAACAACATTTAACATCATATACTATCAGATGTATCAGAGTATCAGATGAAAGGCTGATCAAAAAAAGATCCTCTCTGAAAATAGATTGACAAATATACACCAACCAGGCTGGATAATTAGCTAATCAGTCTTTTTAAATTCTTGGAATAAGCCGATAACTGTGGCCGATTAGCAGGAGTTAAAGCGATAGTTCACCCAAAAATGAAAATGATCCCATGATTTACTCACCGTCAAGCCATCCTAGGTGTATATGACTTTCTTCTGGTAAATATCCTGGCTCTTCCAAGCTTTATAATGGGAGTGAATGGTACCTTTGATTTTGAAAATAATCCGTATGGCTCCAGGGGGGTAATAAAGGCCTTCTGAAGCGAAGCCATGCGTTTTTGTAAGAAAAGATCCATATTTATAACTTTATAAACTATAATTACTGGCTTCCGGTAATTACTCGCGAGTCTAGTTCAGGCCGAAGAGTGACCTCTGACCCGACGCATGACGAGTGACCTCTGACCCGATGCATGACGAGTGACCTCTGACCCGACACATGATGAGTGACCTCTGACCCGACGCATGACGAGTGACCTCTGACCCGACGCATGACGAGTGACTTCTGACCCGACACATGACGGGTGACCTCTGACCCGACACATGACGGGTGACCTCTGACCCAAGGCATGACGAGTGACCTCTGACCCGACGCATGACGAGGGACTTCTGACCCGACACATGACAGGTGACCTCTGACCCAAGGCATGGCGAGTGACCTCTGACCCGACACATGACAAGTGACCTCTGACCTGACACATGACGAGTGACCTCTGACCCGACGCATGACGAGTGAGTTCTGACCCAACACATGACGAGTGACCTCTGACCCGACACATGACGAGTGACCTCTGACCCGACGCATGACGAGTGACTTCTGACCCGACACATGACGAGTTACCTCTGACCCGACACATGACGGGTGACCTCTGACCCGACAAATGACGGGTGACCTCTGACCCAAGGCATGACGAGTGACCTCTGACCCGACGCATGACGAGGGACTTCTGACCCGACACATGACAGGTGACCTCTGACCCAAGGCATGGCGAGTGACCTCTGACCCGACACATGACAAGTGACCTCTGACCTGACACATGACGAGTGACCTCTGACCCGACGCATGACGAGTGAGTTCTGACCCAACACATGACGAGTGACCTCTGACCCGACACATGACGAGTGACCTCTGACCCGACGCATGACGAGTGACTTCTGACCCGACACATGACGAGTTACCTCTGACCCGACACATGACGAGTGACCTCTGACCCAACACATGATGAGTGACCTCTGACCCGACGCATGACGAGTGACCTCTGACCCGACACATGACAAGTGACCTCTGACCCGACACATGACGAGTGACCTCTGACCCGACACATGACGAGTGACCTCTGACCCGACGCATGGCGAGTGACTTCTGACCCAACACATGACGGGTGACCTCGGACCCAACGCATGACGAGTGACCTCTGACCCGACACATGACGAGTGACCTCTGACCCGACGCATGGCGAGTGACTTCTGACCCAACACATGACGGGTGACCTCTGACCCAACACATGACGAGTGACCTCTGACCCATGACGTCTGACCCTACATCATACGACGCATGACGTATGATGTAGGAGTATCGTAATCTTTGACGCCTCTCGCGGTTCAGACAAACAGGGCTGGGCAACAAACTCAAGCTCCTCCCACATTTCTCTTTAAAATTCTCAGGTCACTCGTCATGTGTGGGGTCAGAGGTCACTCGCCATGCGTCGGGTCAGAGGTCACTCGTCATGCGTCGGGTCAGAGGTCACTCATCATGCGCCGGGTCAGAGGTTACTCGCCATGTGTCGGGTCAGAGGTCACTCGCCATGTGACCTCTGACCCGGTTTAAGTTTATCAAGCGATGATAATACTTTTTGTGCGCAAAAACAAACACAAATAACGACTTTATTCAACTATTCATTTTCTTCTGTGTGGGCCTTTGAGTGAGTTCAGTGTAACAGCGCAGCACTTCTGGGTTGTACGTCAGAACGTAGGCTCACTATTGGCCGACGCCGGTCATGTGTGTAATACGTGTGACGTACAACCCAGAAAGCGTTGCGCTGTTACACTACATGAACACAGAGAGGAAAATTAATACTTGAATAAAGTCATTATTTTGTTTGTTTTTTGCGCACAAAAAGTATTCTCGTATTCTCAGATTTCATCAAAAATATCTTAATTTGTGTTCCGAAGATGATCGAAAGTCTTACAGGGTTGGAACAACATGATGGTGAGAAATTACTGACAGAATTTTATTTTTTGGGTGAACTAACACTTTAACTTTATCTTGCATCAGTTCCTAAAGTTACCCACTGGTTTACAAATGGTTAATGCACATTTTCTATTTTCATCTGACTTTTAATTTTAGGGTGAACTAAGACCCAAGTTGTGTTGTGTGAGTTGTGTTGACAGTTTCTTTGAGAAAATATTTTGAGGAAGTGTTCCTTTCTGACTTTGAGAAACAAAAGTAAACTTAGCAACAACTTCAGTAAACACTGGTGTTATTCCCCTATTGATCACACTATATTTTCACGGTGTCTGTGGGCCTGCTTACACCTGGTCACTTCATGCAGTTGTGTTGATCGGATAGCTATTCATTTAGTTAAATCTCTTCCATTTACACTTGACAGAATAAATGCAATGCCAAACTTTCAGTTTAATTTGCAGCAGTTTGCACGTGGGCTTGCGGAAGAGAGGCTATGGCGATGCATGTTGTAGTAGCGCCGCCATATCTGACTAACATGTCATATAGCTTATAACACGCCTTTATTCATTTGTTTCCCCACCATTTTGGGAGGTGTAAATTTACATATGTGGTTTCAACAACCAGATGCATTTACACTTGTCCAGTTTCGTCTTGAATGCGTCCCCCCAGCTAACAGACTTTTGTTATAAGAACGTTCTCCAAACGTTCAGTGTTGGTTCCGGGAATGTGAAAATGTCCAGTTTTCTTGACGTTAGAGGAACGTGTTTTAAAAGGTACACAGAAAAAACTCCAGTGTTAAATGGACTTTGGACTCCATGGATTGGAGTTTATTTGGCTCCAGCCTCAAGAGTGTAAAGTGTTAAAATATGAGTGTTAAATTAACACTGAAGAGTATTAAAGTTAATGAGATAATCAAGTGATTAATTGAGTGATGAATGAGCATTATTGAAGACACCTGATGTTAACAAGCAGAATCACCAAAAGGAGAAAATATAATTGTTAAGTCACCATTATGGAGATTAGTGTTTGCTTTAGTTGGGGTCTTGACCCTTAAACTACTAACTTTAAATTTTGTTTGGCTGCTGTATGAATTACGACAGCTGGATAAACAAAGAGATAATGTGATCAGGTGATGTTGGGTGGAAAATTTTCATCATTTGGCCTGAGTCACTAAACCTATAGTTACATTGTTGATTAAAGCAGCCCTCTAATTCTACAGCCATATGGTTTTCAGCTTTTCTATACAATCAAAAATAATTTTAACTAATAGTTGTTCTGATAAAAAAAAAAAAAAACAGACTTTGAACCAGTTTATTTGTTTAAACACACTTGACATCAATAATCAGCATATGAATCTCAACAATGGTGACAATAATAAAGCATGTGCATTCTGGGTACCACCAATCAAAACTCATCCATTGGCTCCCATCATGCATTGCTGTATGAATAAATTATGATCTGAATTGTCTTAGTAATTTCCATTTCCTAATTGAATATTATTTTTGTCACCATTGTTGAGATACATACACTGATTATTGATGTCTGTGTGAGCCTAAGAGAAAGATTTTTTATTTATTTATCAGAATATTTTTTATAACAAATCTTTTGGATAAATGTATATCGTCAATGGATCTTATGATGTAGCTTCACTGTGATGCTATAATCAATAATATTAATCTAAATCAGAGATTAGGCTCTAAATGAGGTCAAATGATTATTATGTTAAGACACGACCACCATCACTTGATCACCTTTTTTTTGTCCATCTGTCTGTTATAACTCAGTTACAACAGCATAACAAAATCTAAAGTTTAACATGTAAGGGTCAACTGGCCAACTAAAGTAAACACCGATCTCCATAATGGTGACTTAAAATTCGATTGATTTTCTCCTTCAGTGATTCTGCTAGTTAACATCAGGTGTCTTCAATAATCCTCAATCATCACTCAATTAATCACATAATTATCTCATTAACTTTTACACTCTTGAGGCTGGAGCCAAATAAACTCCAATCCATGGAGTCCAAAGTCCATTTAACACTGGAGTTTTTTCTGTGTACCTTTTAAAACGCGTTCCTCTAACGTCAAGAAAACTGGACATTTTAACATTCCCGGAACCAACACTGAATGTTTGGAGAACGTTCTTATAACAAAAGTCTGTTAGCTGGGCCAGAGCACCTCTTTTACGTGATCGGATTTAAATAGCTATCCGATCAGAGAATATGCCCTTGTGTGGACATATTTTTTCATTTTTACAATATCTTTTAGTGTGCTGCAGAATAAAGAAAGTCGTTTTGAATGACATAAGTGTGAGTAAATGATGACAATTCGATTTCTAAGTGAGCAGAATTCATTTACAAGACAGAGAGAAATGAAAGCTAAATGTCTCAAAATAATTCTTGTAAAAATGGGAACTGCAATATAGCCAACACCTAAATGTGAGACATTAGGGTGAGACTCTTTTAAAGATGTGTGCAGGTTTTAAAATAATACATTTTTGCTATGTTTGTGGTTCAATGAACTGTGGTTAGTTGAAAAGGCTTGTTTGCAGCCTTGGAAACAAAACACTTTCGGCTTTTCTCACAATCGGGTACCGACATAAACCTGACGCAGCAAAATATAGCCATGTCATGATAACACAGAAATAAATAAAACAGCAGGTCACAGTGCCAGTACAAGCTTGAAAACAGCAAAGGCAGAATCAACATTAGAAACGGGAATTTGCCAAAAACGGCAACAACATTAATGCAACCCTACTGACTAACACACTAGCACAGGCATGCTTCCTGCTGGTCTGTGCAGACACATCCATAAACCATGTGGCCTGTGATATAAGCGACTGAGCGAAACGACTGAGTCTGCCCGTTTTCCTTGCGTCAGTGGCTTGGTAAAGTGCTGAGTTTAATCTCAGTGAGAGCTCCTGGTCAGCCAGTGTTGTGACAGAGTGCAGGCTCTTTTGTGAAGCATGCATCGCTGTAAATCTAGCAACTCCCGCAGCACAAAAGCTCAGCTCTGGTTTACAAGGGATGGGGGTGGGGGTGAGGAACAATGAGGATGTCAGAGCATCGGGACATCACTGCATTCTTTCTCAGGCCGCTCCTGTGACGCAGGGAATTGTGGGGGATCCCCTTTTGTTGCTGTTGCAGGGTGGTAAAATGCGGTCTCTCTTGAGGTCAAACAGTCCTTGAGTCAAAAGGAAAGCAGCAATATCTGCTGGATGAATGTGTGCATGCACTGAAATGTGTTCTTCATAAGACATGCAATGAACACTGTAAGAACGATTATCACATGTGCCTTCTTATCTGCCTCTGTTCCCAAGATCCCACGCACACTCAAAGCCTGATGAAGGATCATGTGTTAAAGGAATGTTCTGAGATTAATAGAGGCTAAGCTCTATTGAATAAGTGAGATATTGTTAATTACCACAGAAAAAAACGTTGACCTGTCCCTTAAAGGGATACTTCACCTCTGGAAAGATGATTGTGTATTTAAAATGGGTCATTTATGTAGTAGAAATGTGAAATTATGTTTGAATTTGGAGCCTTCTAGACTGAGAAAAGCCAGAAAATGTATTTGTGGCTCATGTGGATGAAAGACAACAACTCCCAGAATGCACTTGCTTCGCTGCCCTACGAGGCCACGCCTACCGGTAAGAGCGCAGTTAAACAACAAGGCTAGGCTACTAGTGAGTCTCCATGACGAGTCTGCCCGGGATTTCGAGATCGCCCAAAATGTCCGGGATTCGGCTTTTGCGTTCTAGTCGTCATTCATGATGTTTACTGTGGCGAGCGGGACGAGACTGACGGCCACGGGAGAACGACGTGGATTAATTGTTAAATCATATTTTTTGCATTGAAACTACTATGAAATTCAAAGTTAATTTCTTTTGTGCTACTGTGAAATTACCTCAATGTTTGTTGAGTCAAAATGAGGCATGAGAAAGAGATTAAAATGTATGTTGTAGTCAATATTAGGTCACAAATAATGCCTGGATGCTGCATCCAAGAATGAAGAAGAATTTTGAGGTTTGCTTTGGATAATGATAAAACATTTGGAGAACATTTGGTGTGAAGATTCACTCATTGTGTAAAAATAATGTAAAAACAAATAAATAATTATGATATGCCAAGTTTTAAGATCCTTGAATCCCAGGTAAATTTACAGGTAAAACAGTTCTTATTTGATAATAATATTTTAAACAATTTTCAATCTGGTTTTAGAACTGGCCACAGTACTATTACTGCTGCTATGGTGGTAATAAATGATCTTATTTGTGCCTTGGACAGAAAACAACATTGCGCTGCTTTATTTGTAGATTTATCCAAGGCATTTGATTCTGTAGATCATGAATTGTTGCTGAACAAACTTAGGGATGTGGGTTTTTGTCCTAATGCTGTTAAATGGTTTAGAAACTATTTTGTAGATCGGACTCAGTGTGTCCATGCAGAGGGCCACAAATCTGAGTTTCTTGGGATATCTAAAGGGGTCCCCCAGGGGTCTATTTTGGGACCTATTCTGTTCTCTATTTTTATAAATGATTTAGGTAAGGATGTTCAAGCAAAAATACACTTTTATGCTGATGACACTGTGATTTATACATACGTATGCACCTTCCATAGCACAGGCTGTGCAAGAGCTTCAGACTGCATTTCAGTCATTACAAACTGCTCTGCTCAATTTAAAATTGGTTTTAAATCCTCAGAAAACAAAGTTCATGGTCTTTTCAAAAACTCGCCAGTTACTTGAAGATCTTAGCATTTTTACGTCTGATGGTAAATCCATTGAAAGGGTACCCACGTACAAGTACTTGGGTATATGGATAGATGACAAACTTTTATTTAACGTACATATTGCTAATCTAGTTAGGAAGCTTAAAGTAAAGATTGGCTTTTATTTTAGAAATAAATCTAGCTTTACTTTCAATGCCAAAAAAAACTTGTGGAAGCTACGTTTTTGTCTGTGATTGATTATGGTGACATTTTATATGCACGCAGCCTCCTCCATCTTACGGAGCCTTGATTCAGTTTATCATGCGTCTCTACGCTTTATTACAAATGCAAAGTCCCTCACTCACCATTGCATTCTTTATGATCTGGTGGGTTGGACAGCACTGGCCACCCGCAGAAAACAGCATTGGTATATTTTTATATATAAAGCCATGATAGGTAAACTTCCAGCTTACTCTGTACCCTCCTCTGTCTTAATTCTGCTAGTTATCAACTACGCTCCTCCAAGTGGTTGCTTTTTAATGTACCCAGGGTCTGGACAGATTTGGGGAAAACTGCATTTTCATACTATGCACCATGGGCATGGAATAATTTGCAAAAAGAACTTAAACTGGAAACATTTATTTCAATTGATAAATTTAAGACCATCATCAAAAATGTGGTAAAGGAGACATGTAGTTGTTTTTCTTGATAGGCCATTGTATTGGAATGATTTTTGCATGATTGTATGTATGCATGTATGTATGAAGTTTTTATTTTATTTTTCATTTTATTTTTTTTAACCATGTTGTGTTTATGTATGGCTGCTACCTTGTATGTAGCATTTAAATATGCTGTGTTGACTGCTACCTTGGCCAGGTCTCTCTTGTAAAAGAGATTTTTGATCTCAATGAGACTTCCTGGTAAAATAAAGGAAAAAATAAATAAATTAAATTAAATGTATAATTCTATATTATATGTTTACAAATACACATTTAGTCATTTAACATCCAGTGACATTATCACAAATTTATTTATAAACCAGAAGTTTGTAATTAAATATTTATTAATTATAAGAAATGTATTATTTAAAATTTTAATCCTTTTCACACACAGTGGTATTTCTGTTGTAGTCAACATCATGCCACAAATGCTGTTGATAGACCTGAAACATTCCTTTACTGCAAATGCAAGACTTCATTATTTACTCGTTTGCCATGTTGAATTAAAAGAAAATTACTGATGTGTTGATGAAATGCATTCATGATCGTCAGTTGTGTAAATAATGAGTGGATCTCCACTCCAAATGTTTGATCATTATCTAAAACAAACCTCAAAATACTTCTTGCTCTTTGGCTGCAGGACGTTTCAACAGCATCCATCTGCTCATGATCAGAGGTTGTAACAGGTGCGAACCCTCGGGAATCTTGCCCTGCAGTGAGAGATTAAATAAAAAAGGGGGGTCCAAACATAAAGGCTTGTCCCGGGGCCTGCAGTCCCTTTCAATGTCTTTGCTATTGATGTTTGGAAGTAAGGGAATTCTCTCTGACATACTTTTAAGGATGCATAACTGGTGTATTATTATTATTATTGTCACTGGGCTTAACTTTTTTGCTCACCAGCCATCATGGCTAGTGGTTTCCCAAAGTTACTAGCCACCCAGCATTTTCACTGGCCACAATTTAGACATTGATACCATGAGGAAAAACTGCCATATAGATGTTTTTAATATTATCTCATAATTTGGCAGCAGGATTATTATAGGCTCATGTTGCTTTAAGACTTGACGCATGGATCTATTATACGTTCACTTAAATCATAACTGTCTGTGCTTACATCAATACTCACCAAGACCGGCATTTTGACATTATTTTGTGTGTATTTGACTGTTTAAGCGCAATTAGCAGTGGAAAATAACTAAATTTTGTACTGAGAGGCGGCTTTATGTGTGCGCTCTTTGGGTGTGAGCATAAAATCTGCGGGAATTTGTAAAATTATGTGCAATACGTAGCCTGGGTTTCCCCATGCTGCCTTGCGCGCAGCGCGATTTTATTCACGCTGTTAGGCAGCCTGGATTCCATGAACTAGATTTTCGCCTCAGCGAGGGGACCAATCACAGAACGGGGAGGGAGCAGCAAGACGATGGTGACGTCTATGCGACACACCGAAGCAGTTTGTTTATATCAACATGTGCACTGCAGATTTACCTTCTATCCTCATGTTTGTTTTGCACAAACGGCAATAGTCGCTGAATGCCATCGTGTACACATAAATCTACGACCCATCTGGTATAATTGAAACGATTGGCTATGAGCTACGTACAAGCGCATTTGATAGACATTCGTAGCGCCCAATAAACGGCTCTGGGCATTCGTAAACAACCCCTCAAATACGAGAAAATGAACATGTGGTTCCCAGACCACGTCTCAATGAGACGAGGTCTGACGTTAGCCAGGCTATGCAATACGAGCAATCCCTCGCCGAAATTCAAAGCCTGTAACACCAACAATATTCATCGAGAGCAAATGAAATGAGTGAGTGAGGGGAGGCGGGTTTGTGTGTCACTCGCTGTCGGACAGATGAGAGGGAGAGAAAGTGCAGCTGGTGTCGTGTATCTATTCTGTGGGAAATGAGTATTGGAAGCGTTTCAGATTTCCGGTGTGTATCGAAAAAATTTTTTGGCAACCCTACATTGCAATTAGTTTATTATTTCAGATGCGTTTTTTTTACAGTTTTTTTTTTTACAGTTTTTCTGTTTTTCAGTTATTTTACTTTTAGATGGGTACAACTTTTATTAACATTGAAGATGTATTGTTTACTCATAAGGATTTAAAGGAATATAATCATATAAGCGAAAAGCACATTATTAAAGATATATGACCAAGCTTTTAGAAATGTATAAGTTAGGACAAACTTGGAAGAACAAAATGTTCTCTGAGTCATGTGAAGGCTGACAATATGTGTGTGCGCAGTTTCGATCAGCAGTTGAGATCTGCAGCTAAAAACAGGAAACTCTTGCTGACATGACAGTGTTCTGTCTAGATAGAAATAATGTTGGACATGAGATCATGAGCTAAGACGTCTGGGTTTAAGGTAACAAAGGATTTTTTTACACTGGATGTGTTAGGGTATATAACCTTGGCGAAAGGGACTAGCCTTGGCCTTCTCATATCAGACGCTGTCTGTGTGGGAATGCCTTATTTCATGCATGAAATAAAATACTTTGTTTAATCTTTTGAGAATCGACTTTGTCTCCTTCATTCAGGTTTTAATATCTATAATTTCCACAACACCACTGAAGCTAAGCAGGGTTGAGCCTGGTTAGTACTTGGATGGGAGACCTTCTGAGAAAACCAGGTTGCTGCTGGAAGAGGTGTTAGTGAGGCCAGCAGGGGGCGCTCACCCTGTGGTCTGTGTGGGTCCTAACGCCCCAGTGTTATGACGGGGACACTTTACTGACAAAGAGCACCGTCTTTCGGATGAGACATTAAACCGAGGTCCTGACTCTCTGTGGTCATTAAAAATCCCAGGATGTCCTTCGAAAAAGAGCAGGGGTGTAACCCCGGCATCCTGGCCAAAATATGCCCATCTGTCCATCACGGCCTCCTAATCATCCCCATACACTGATTGGCTTCATCACTGTCTCCTCTCCACCAGTAAGCTGTCATCTCTGCAGGCAACGGGAAAAACCGACCCAGCCTCCACACCTTCCTCGTCCTCATCCTCCCTGTTCACCTCCTCTTACATGTACTCTTCCTCCTCTCCCTCTTATATTGTTTCCATACATAGTTGGCATCAACATTCAATGCAACATTTTGAGACAATTTTGGCACTCTGAACTGACTTGCATCATGTACAGTTGGTTTGGTCACATTAGAAATAAGTGTGATCAATGTTGTATTATATATACAGTGTAGGTGGCTTTTAAATGGCAGTGTTTCCCAAATGAAACAAAAGAGCTGTTAGTTTGAAAAATTTATGTAATGTAGACTAGAAAACGTCTCGTTACGTATGTAACCCTCGTTCCCTGAGTACAGGGAACGGAGACGTGTCGTCCTTTCGCCATGTTACTGTACCTTCGCGGAGGACTGGACACCGTTCGGCTCCTCAGCGAAAAGCACTATGCATGCGTTGCTTCCGCCTTTTATACCCGTGCTGATAGGCGGGCTTCGGAATGCAATCCTGCATGCCAATTTTCATTGGCTCGTTTTAATTCACTCGTAGGCAATTGGTCTCCCTAGCGTGATCCCAATTCGTCAGGGAACTCCCTGACAACACGACGGAGTTCCCAGGACGAAAGGGAACTGTGTTTAGAGTTTGGCAAAAAGTTTGTTTTACAATAGCAACTGAGTTTAAAGCACGTAACGTGCTTGCAGTTTTGCAGACTTGGTCTAAAGATTAGGTATACCTGTATGTGTGAATGGTTTCACTGAGTGACCCTCAAGTTCCACTTTTAGTGTCTAAGCAATTAAAAAAAAAAAATTTAAAAACTGCACGCTTACACCTTTCTCTCCTCAGAGTCAACATTAGCAGTTGTGTATGTGAGCTGTAAACAGAGGCAAAACGCCATCCTTTGCAAACACCAGATTTCTCTCCTAGATTTCCTCAACAGTAACAGGGATCAACAAACATTAACTAGCTGTGTACTTTCCAATTTGTCCCGCTCCGCACATGGTCACCATGTTTGAGTGACCCGGAGGAATTTAACTGCGGCCTTTGACGCTCAGGGCAAGTCACCATGGAGATGAATAGCTCAGCGAGGTCTGGTGCTCTCTGCAGGACAGATGAATATGCGCTCTGAAAGTAATGAAATTACATTTAAATATGCATCTGTCACGATACAGAGGGAAGCAGACAAGGAAGTGATAATTAAACAGTTTTATTGAGCAGTGGCACAGATCCGAACAGTTATGCAGACAGGTGAGCTTGTGGCAGCTTCTGTACGAATTCGTACGAGTGAGTGTCATCATTGGTTTTTGTCCTGTAAATCCCTCCTTTTTCTTTTTACACACAGACACTTACATCTTTTACAGTTAGCTCATGAAGATGGTGGTCATGTATGATTGTGATTTCACCCTTCTCATTGACAATTGACAACCAATTGACAGTCTTAAATGTGCTTGTGAAACGTTATTCACAGAAAATGATGCATGGCAAATTGTGTCATAAGTAGAGACTGCATGCTGTGTGATACGCTAAGCTTTCTGGGCCCCATCTGTAGCGCGGTGTTTGCATTGAGTGTTGGTCTGCAGGAGGGACCGGCGGCCCACAGACAGGTCACAGAAGTCATATCCTACACGTTCACCCCCTCATCCCTCACACAACAGACATCGTTTAACATCTGCTCAACTGAGCATCTTCACATCTACAGGTGTATAGAAACAGCCTGTAAGTCAGTCCAAGAAATAAAAATAACAAGAGGAACAAGTACTCAGCTGAGCGAGATTGTTCTCCAACAGAAATCTTAAATGTAGGCCTTAATATATTTTATTTACAGATACTGAGAATCTGTTAAAGGAACACTCCACTTTTTTTTAAAAAAATAGGCTAATTTTCCAACTCCCCTAGAGTTAAACAGTCGAGTTTTACCATTTTCAAATCCATTCAGCCAATCTCCGGGTCTGGCGGTAGCACTATTAGCATAGCTTAGCATAGATCATTGAATCTGATTAGACCGTTAGCATCTCTCTTAAAAAAATGACCAAAGAGTTTAGAAATGCGTAATAATCAAGGAACTGCTGCTGTATCAGCAGCGCAATGATATTACGCAGCGCCTGAAAATAATCCCCAGCTCGGTAACTTCCAACCTGACTGGCACTAAGTTTGTAATATCATTGCGCTGCTGGTACGGCAGCAGTTCCTTGATTTTTACGCAGGAATGAGAATATAGTTTCTAGTCATATTGGCCTAGAAAATCACAACTTTTCATTTTCCGCCGGTCTTAGTGCACGATTATGGAAGTAAAATAATGCCAAATGTTTTTGAAATAAAAAGCCTGTTGAATTGCACTACTTGAAAAAAAATATGCATTGCATTAACCATGCTTGCATTTTAATGCATTGTATTTTTAGGGCTTGCATTTTTATGGGCTGAAATTCAACATGGTTGTATATTTAAGCTGTGAATATTTCAATTCAAAACATTTCAAACACATTTGTATTACTAAAAATTCAATAATCCATATTCACCTTTCATATTTCACTTCCAAAATATTTAAACTGTTTAAAAATACAACCTATAATATTCAACAGGCAATTTTTCGGTCCATTTTATTTCGCTTTATAAATTCGCTTCCACAAATTCAGTGGTTTAAATTCGACAGTAAATTCAACATTGACATCCAGGAACTGCAGGAAAAGCAGTAGATTACCGAGCATAATCTCCATCTGCTGTTAATTAACCTCACCAGCAGGGGGTGCAAGCGTGTGTTGTTGACGAAGACCAGAGCAACAGTTAGAACAAGCCATTTATTCATAAAAACTGATTTATAGAAATGTAAGTGTATTTGTGATTATTATGAGGGCTGTTTTTGAGTTTAATTCAGTGTCTTCACAGTCCCTGCAGCATACATTCATCTTTCTCTACCGTGAACGAGATTATAATGAGATTATAATTATTCCCCCGATGCTGATGTACTGGACAAATGTTACATTTGAGGTAGACATTATATTTCTCTTGGTTGTTTAGTTGCCTTAACTTTATATCGCGGCGATGTGCTGCAGGCTACTGGGTTTCCCTCAATAATTCAGGATTGACATATAAAACGCTTAGCTTAATGGACTACACTAATACTATATGACTACAGGCAAGCAGATATGGACTCAATACTCATAATACTCAAAGTTTCACGCTAAGCGTTCTTGACGTTGGACATTCGCACATTTAGGGACCGTCTCTAAAGTTACATATGAAATTGGTATACACATTTCTAACTTCAATAGCATTGGAAGAGAATGACTTGCAGTCATAAAAACAACTGCAAAGGGTTCATGTAGGTGTCAGGCATGATGCACACCTTTTACATTTTTTATATTTATTCAAATAAATTGAAGTTTGCTATTGAAGTTAGAAACGTGTACCAATGTATGAAACTTTAGAGACGGTCCCTAAATGTGCGAATGTCCAACGTCAAGCCAACTTCATAACAATAGATCACTGTCGTAACCCCGGTTCTCTGAAACATTGAGTGGAGAGATCCACCTATGGGAAGGGCATCCGTACCTGACCTCTGCAGAAGCATCCAATTGCACCAAGTCTGGCTAGACAGACAGAAGCGCGCAGCCAATGCCAGGTAAGGCCCCGCTCCCTTACCTAGTGGCATATAACACCTGCAAGCGCTGCTATTCTCCAGTAAGTATATTCGCTTCTCGTGCGGCAAGCGGGGCAAAGCTGGTGGATCTCTCCACTCGATGTTTCAGAGAACCGGGGTTACGACAGTAACCTATTGTTCTCTTTCATCATCTCGTGTTCGAGATCCACCTATGGCCCAACTGGCAGCGGAGCAGATGTCCTGCAGTGACACTCCCCTAAACAAAGCCCAAGAGGCGGCTAAGCCCCTTGTGGAATGAGCTCTGATGCCCCCTGGGGGCTGCACTCCTTTTGATTCATAAGCCACAGCTATAGCATTCACAAGCCAATGTGAGAGGCGTTGCTTAGATATGGGACTCCCTTTGTGAGGGGGCGCCCATGAAATAAAGAGCTGGTCGCTCTTCCGGAACGCACTGGTCCTGGTCATATATGTCTGTAAAGCACGGACAGGACACAGAGCATTTAGCCTCTGATCCTCCGGGGAGGAAAACGGTGGAGGATGAAAAGCGGACAGCTCCAACACCTCTGAAGTGAACGCAGGGAAGCACTTCGGCATGAAGGCCGGATTAGGCTTAAGGGAAACCTTATCTCCACTAAG
Source organism: Phoxinus phoxinus (assembly GCF_949152265.1). NCBI lineage: Eukaryota > Metazoa > Chordata > Actinopteri > Cypriniformes > Leuciscidae > Phoxinus > Phoxinus phoxinus. The sequence goes on along the minus strand of NC_136882.1, from coordinate 7,668,757 downwards.
AGAGAATTTAGTGCACGAGGGATGAACCGAGAGTGCATGTAGCTCACTGACACGTTTAGCTGATGCCAAGGCCAAGAGCAAAACTGTCTTGAAGGACAGCAGCTTAAGGGAAATACTTCCCAGAGGCTCAAAAGGATGTTGAGACAGAGCCTCCAGCACCATGGAGAGGTCCCACTCAGGAACAGTTCTCCTGACGACTGGCAAAGAGCGACGGGCACCCTTCATAAATCTGCGGATTAGAGGATGCTGCCTGACTGTTGAGCCCTCAAAGCCCACATGACAGGCCGAAATCGCAGCCAGGTAGACCTTAATGGTGGAAAAAGACCTCCCTTTTTCCATGAGGTCTTGAAGGAAACACAAAATATCAGGAACTGAGCACTGATAAGATGTGAGACCACGCCCATCGCACCACCCTTCGAACACTTGCCACGTACAGCCATATAAGGACCGTGTAGAAACGGCTCTGGCATTCTGTATAGTGGCAATCACACGCGGCGAAAGCCCCAGTGCGCTTAGGTTCGTCCTCTCACGGGCCAGGCCCAGAGAGCCACCCTGTCCGGGTGTGGATGGTAAATCTCCCCGTTCGCTTGGGACAATAGGTCCGTGCGTGGGGGGAGGCGCCACGGCTCGGCATATAACAGAGGGATTATCTCCGCCAGCCACGGTGCCTTGGGCCACCTGGGTGCAATCAGAATGAGAGACAGGCTCTGCTCTCTCACCCTGGCCAGTGTTGGAATTATCAAGCACAGGGGAGGAAAAGCATACAGCAGCACTCTGGGCCATGGGTGGGCCAGTGCATCTACCCCGAGGGGTGCGTCCACGTCCTTTAGCGAGAAGAACATAGGACAATGGTAGTTTTCGCGCGAGGCGAATAGATCTACGGTTGGCTGTCCGAATCTCATCCATAACATATCCACTATCTGGGGGTGAAGGCGCCAATCTCCGTAGATTGGATTTCCCCTTGATAGAAGATCCGCGCCTCTGTTCAGAATACCCGGAACATGAGTCGCGCGTAACGACAGGAAAACCCGTCTGCTCCACACCAAAAGCTTGTAAGCTAGAGCGTGAAGTTTCGACGAGCGCACGCCGCCCTGACGGTTGATATAAGCCACAGCCGTGGTATTGTCGCAGCGTACGAGAACATGATGTCCCTGCAGGCGAGGCAGAAAATGATTCAGAGCTTTCCAAATGGTCAACAGCTCTAAATAATTTATGTGCGCTGAACGTAGTCTGCTCGGCCACAGACCGTTCACCGTTCTGCCCTCCTGGGTGGCACCCCAGCCTGTTAAGGACGCATCTGTCGTCACAACTTTCCGCATCATAACCGTCCCCAGAGGGGTTCCCTTTGCGTAAAAGTCTGCGCTCTTCCAGTGTCGCACGGCTGCCGAGCAGGCGCGCGTCACTATTACAGAGCGGCAAAGATCGCGAATCGGGCTGAAATGTTGTGACAAAACCCATTTCATGAACGCTCTCATTCTCAGGAGTCCCAGTGGCACAACTTGGATGGATGAAGCCATAAGACCCTGCAGCCTGAGGCATGTGCGATATTGCACTCTCGCCCCCTCTCTGAACTGCGATAGACAGTTCATTAGAGAGAGAACGCGCTCTTGAGAGAGACGCGCTCGCATGGAGACTGAGTTCAACTCCAAGCCCAGAAAAATGACATTCTGACTGGGTGTAAAATTGCTCTTGCTCACATTCACTCTGAACCCGAGAGATGTGATGTGCGCGAGCACACGGCAGGTGTCCTGCAACACTTTCTTCTTCGATTCGGCTATTATGAGCCAATCGTCTATGTATGTCAGAATCCTCAGACCAGACATTCTCATGGGTGCTAAACCCGCCTCCGCACACAGACAGAAACTGCGAGGGCTTAGACTGAGCCCAAACGGCAGAACTGTGAATTCGTAACATGTGCCTTGGTAGGCGAAACGAAGAAACTTCCTGTGTGGCGGATAAATGCTTATATGGAAGAAAGCATCTTTCAGGTCTACCGATGTGAACCAGTCGTTCTGTTTTATGGCGCGGGCGAGCGAGCCATGAGTTAGCATTCTGAAATTGTGTTTCCTCAAATGTTTGTTCAACACACGAAGGTCCAAGATAGGGCGGAGAGACCCGTCCTTCTTTGGGACCAGGAAATAACGAGAATAAAATCCCTGATTCATCAGACTGGGGGGCACCACCTGAATAGCTTCCTTGTTTAGGAGGGAGGATATTTCCTCTTTCAGAATGTGTGAAGCGTTCTCTTCCGTGTGTGAAGAGAGAACGCCGTTGAAATGCGGGGGTTTCATTGCAAACTGCAGTCTGTAGCCCTGCATTATAGTACGCATCACCCACTCGGGACCTGAAACAGCTTGCTAAGCCCGTTCGTGACTCGCGAGTGTTCCCACCCGAGCTGCAGCGGAGCTGTGTAAGCCCAGCTGACTCATTTGTGATGCAATGGCAATGGTTTTTTGTTTTTTTGTGTGTTTTGTGTTGGGGGAACACTGGGGCCGAAGCCTTTAATAATTTGGTGAGGTGAAGTGAGTGTGTGCGGTGTGGTGACACTGCTTTGTGACTTTTCCTCACAACAGACCCCTCGAACGTGAGGGGGAAACACACGTTCAACAAACACATGGGCTGGGCAGCCTCGCGAGAGACCCGGCGTCTTTTGGACAGGGGTTCTTGGACATGAAGAGAGTCCAAAGGGCTCGTAGCCCGTGAAAGTGGACTCGATGCCCCCACCGGCCGAACATCAGGCAGGCCGCTTGCGTTTCGAGTCGGTGGGGGTAGGGTTAGATGGTCTTCCAGCCGCGGCGGGAGTAGATTTTCCCCAGTGCTTAGCAGGCGGTGGGTTATTCTGCCGTGGGGCGGGGGGTCTGCCTTTCCTTGCCCTGGTGGAAATGTCGTCCCATGGCAGGTGGGTTAGGCAAACGCGCAGGGGGTGCCTGGCGTGGGGCCGCCTTCCTAGGAAGGCATAACTTGAAGGCCTCATCCTCCTTCTTTTTGTCGTCACACCGTTGTTGCATCAATGCGACGGCGGGGCCGAAGAGAGCCCGGCCGGGCTCCACCGACGCGCCCGCGATGCGCCGCTTCTCACTGTCAGGAAGGCCCGACCAGGTTAAGCCAGAGTGCGCGCTCTCCCACCACAGAAAGCGCCATAGAGCGCCCGCAGGTTTGGACGGCCTGCCGAGCGTTACGGAGGACGAGGTCGTTCACCGTGAGGATCTCCTTCCACAAGGTTAGAGAAGGAGTTCCCTTTTCCAGCTGTTGCCCTAATTCGTCCAAAATCTCCGCCTGGTAAGCGGAGAGGAGTGAAGAGACGTTCAGGGCCCTGACAGCGAAGGCCGAGGATTTGTATGCGGCCTGGTGAACTGAGGCAGAAAAACGGTCCATCTTGTTGGGCAAGACCGGCTTCGGGGGAGCGAGCAGCCCTCCCTGAGCGGGGTTAAGGTGCCTGGCGATGGAAGGCTCGATAGCGGGGGGGTCACCCATACCATGAGCTGCCATGTCCTTCACCTCAAGACCCGTGAGACCGTGTTTGAAGTCGAGGGGGTCGCTCCAATTGTGCCTCATGTGCTTCGCGCACGCTGGAAGGACGGGGAAGAGTTGTTTTCTCGGACCGGGAGGGGGTCCCAGCACTTTCCCGTCGTAAATATCCCTCTCCTGGTCGGTGGCGCTCTGTGGAGCCGGCCATTCCATGTTGAGGCGAGCAGCCGCTCGCTCACAAACTTTCAGGAGGATGGACTGAGGCAAGGCCGTGTGGGCGCTTGCCTGGGGAAAGCCAGAGGGCGGGATGGCCTCCTCGTCCTCTGAGACCCCAAGAAGGGCCGCGTCATCCTCATCGCCGGAACCGGCCGGTTCGTTGACGATCGTGAGGTTGCCCGCGAAGATGTCCTCTTCGGGGAATGCGGGATTGGGCTGGTCAGCCCAAATGAGAGAGGCGGCGCCCCGGGAGTCCCCCGGTAGCACGTCGTCGTCACCGTGTCCCCCATCCGAGTCAGAGAGGCCGAGCTCGGAGCACTGGGTCGCTGCAACTTTCAGACGACGTCGTAAAAGCTTCTTGGGCAGCATAAGGCAGTGACTGCAATTTTCCGGGTTCTCCAAGGCTTCTTGAGCGTGTTTAAGGCCCAAGCAGACCACGCAGAACGGGTGAAGGTCCTTAGCGGCGATGAGCGCACCACACGCGGCCGGGCAGGCCCGTGATAGGCTGTTCCCCGGAGAAGCGGCAGGTTTAGACAGCGACATTCCGGAGAAGAACTCGGAAAAATCTGTGGCGGGCAGCCGTGGAAGGAGGAGCAGGTGAAAAACGGCGAGAGCGCGGGCGGCTCCGAATGCAGAACACAGCAGAAAGGCTGAAAAGACGACTGTCAGACGATATGTCCTCCTGAAGACACGAAAGTGAGCAGCGTAATCCAACCGAACTGTGTCAGTGCAGAGATCGCGAGAAGCGAATGTCAACTGGAGAATAGCAGCGCTTGCAGGCGTTATATGCCACTAGGTAAGGGGGCGGGGCCTTACCTGGCATTGGCTGCGCGCTTCTGTCTGTCTAGCCAGACTTGGTGCAATTGGATGCTTCTGCAGAGGTCAGGTACGGATGCCCTTCCCATAGGTGGATCTCGAACACGAGATGATGAAAGAGAACCAGTATATCACTGCTGTGAAACGCTTACTGGGAAACTTTGCGCGTTAAGTTCATATTCTGAGTTCATCTGCTTGCCTGTAGCCATATAGTACAGCCTTCTCAATAAGGTGCGAGTTTGGTCTTTTATATCTGTATTAGTCCATTAAGCTAAGCGTTTTATTATGTCCAGCAATCCTGAATTATTGATGGAAACCCTAGCTACTGCAGCACATCGTCGTGATATAAAGTTAAGGCAACTAAACAACCAAGAGAAATATATGTCTCCCTCAAATGTAACATTTGTCCAGTACATCAGCATCGGGGGAATAATTATAATCTCATTATAATCTTGTTCACGGTAGAGAAAGATACATGTAGGCTACACAGGGACTGTGAAGACACTGAATTACACACAAAAACAGCCCTCATAATAATCACAAATACACTTACATTTCTATAAATCAGTTTTTATGAATAAATGGCTTGTTCTAACTGTTGCTCTGGTCTTCGTCAACAACACACGCTTGCACCCCCTGCTGGTGAGGTTGATTACCAGCAGATGGAGATTATGCTCGGTAATCTACTGCTTTTCCTGCAGTTCCTGGATGTCAATGTTGAATTTACTGTCGAATTTAAACCACTGAATTTGTGGAAGCGAATTTATAAAGCGAAATAAAATGGACCGAAAATTGCCTGTTGAATATTATAGGTTGTATTTTTAAACAGTTTGAATATTTTGGAAGTGAAATATGAAAGGTGAATATGTATTATTGCATTTTTATTAATGAAAATGTGTTTGAAATGTTTTGAATTAAAATATTCACAGCTTAAATATACAACCATGTTGAATTTCAGCCCATAAAAATGCAAGCCTTAAAAATACAATGCATTAAAATGCAAGCATGGTTAATGCAATGCATATTTTTTTCAAGTAGTGCAATTCAACAGGCTTTTTTATTTAAAAAACATTTGGCATTATTTTACTTCCATACACGATGTAACAACAGAAGAGTCAAGTTTTAAAGTTAAAGTTGTCCATTTATGTTCACGATTGTGCTGCACAAAAATAAATGTTTTATATTATTTACGGTAGGAAATTAACAAAATATCTTAATGGAACATGATCTTTACTTAATATCCTAATGATTTTTGCCATAAAGGAAAAATTTATAATTTCAACCCATACAATGTATTGTTGGCTATTGCCACAAATATTGCCGTGCGACTTGTGACTGATTTCGTGATCCAGGGTCACATATGTTTTTTCTTTTGTTTCCCCTTTTAGTGATCGCTTAAAACCCCTTACACGTAATCTTGTCACATTTGTAATATATTAGTAACTTGGACTATCGTGTTATATAGGGAGCTGTTCATTAAAACTGTGTTTGTTTTAGGGATAAAAAATGATGACTTTGCCATTGAAGGAGTAGAGGAGCAAAAAACATTTGACATGAATTATTATAGTAACACAAATTGCTTTCACTTATTGATGACTCATTCCCACGGGTGGCAGGCACAGCAGATTTCGTCGTTGCCTGTGTTGCATAGTGTGTACGTGCAAAGATAATTTTGGGCAGGGGCGTGTTTGTTTTGGTGATTTCAAATATCAGTGTCTATCAGAAATCACTTACTGCACCTTCAACTGTGTATAAAAAGAGGAGGAACAGGGCAGTGCTGGACTTGATTTATCCGTCACAGGAAAAAATGTAATGCGGTGCTTTGTGAATCCATTAATGTAGCCCAGAGCCGGATTTCACTTGGCAGAATCTTGCACCTCCCCCACTCGCTGAATCAATCCAAGGATATTTAGGCTTAGCATTCCAATAATGGGCAAAAAGGAGAAATCCTCTATAGTTTGAGGAAATAAAGCATGCTGGGAAGTCTGTGAGGTTATCCCACAGATAGAAGACGAATCACAATAGCTTGTAGAGTCTCTTTGTGGTTTTGTGTCCTCACTGTTCTGCTTTATTTGCTGCCTGTGATTGATGATGCTTGTAGGAGTGGTATTCACCTTTGACCTCTCAGTACAGTACAGCCTCAACAGCGATTTTCCCCCAGTGGCTTATGAATACCTAGTGAATGTCTTTAAATGCTTCTTAATGTTCATTAAGCATTTATTACTACATGCCACACAGAAGTCCTCTTTAATCATTAGTTATACATGTCAATGTGCTTTAGAGTCCAGTGTTGCTCACATTTGGCTAGTTTTAAACCCACAGAAACCTGTATGGGCTAAAATTCAGAGTTGTCATTTCATCAGAAGAGAATGAGCAGTGAAAAACAGCTAAACCAAATGAAGACAAGCATTTAACTGCTGGTGAACTTTTAAAATGTTTTGCTTGTAAGCGGCTCAACAGGATATAACCGTTATGGTTACTCACGTAACCCTGGTTCCCTGAGATAACGGGAATGAGCATTGATGGATAAAACTCAGTTTTCTCTGAATCCTGAAGCCTGATTGGATCACATACGTGCAACTGCACAGCCAAGTGGCATTTCAGCCCGCCAAAAGGGGTGAGGTTGGCTGCCTGTAAAAGCCATGCAGAAATGCCCATTAGTCAGAATATTGTTTCGCATTTACGCATCTGAAAAATATTGCAAGAATTAGATGCTTTGTTTCCAGTCAAGACTTAGATAATCTTGAAGTATGCAAATGGTTGAAATATTACAGGCTATGTCTCTAGCTGAGGTGGGAAAACAGCACCTGCCACAGTATTGAGTGGAGGAGGAATGCTTGTTTCGTGAGAATCTTTTTTTTTTTATCTGGTTATCTTATAAGGGGGTTAGGCCAGAAGGGTTTTGGGTGCACAAACTGGTGGTGCGGGCCCAGAACCAGCAACAAACACATTGATTCTAGCGCCCTGAACTGAGGGGACTGGAAGACAGGCACGTTTTGAGGGTGGTCTAGCCTCTGCTGGATTTAACCCTTTCCTCCTCTGTCCTGAGGCATCTGGGCGTCTGGGCTGTCTTGGAGCAACTGGAAGCAGTGGAGGAGCTGGCTCATTTGGGCAAGAAGTGTCGCATTGCCTGCGATGACTTCTGGGCCGCGATGTAGCGCTCTACAAAGCCATCTACCTAGGAGCCAAACAGGCCCGTAAACAGACGGGAGTTGAGAAGAGCTGTCCTGTCACCAGCACCACAAGGCTGGCCATAGGCTCGACGTGACCAATGGCTTGGGCGGAGGCTTTTGTAGTGCACCGTGGCGAAGTCCGTTGCACTGCGCAGCACCTTAAACATCGCCGGCTCAGGTCCAGACTCGTCAATATAATGGAGAAGCTTTGCCTAATAAACTTTAAGTACAGTTTGAGTACAGTATGCAGTGCGAAGTCGGCTGCGGGTGGGCTCTTCTGCGGCCTACCATTTCAATAGCTCTTTGTCCATACAAGGACGCACGTCATCAGATTGTTTAGACGGCAAAGGGGCAGAGTCATCGCCGGAGTTCTCCCACTCTTCGCACTCAGAGGCGGCCAGAGACATCAAGACTAACTCTTCGTCAGACCCGCTAAACGAGACGATAACACTTGCGCAAGATGAGGGGCGTTGATCCTCATGGGTGAAGAGTATTGGGGACTCGTCACATTGGGGGGAGAGCGAGGCATATGGGCTCTGGGCCGACATGAGCTCGCTTCCTCCTCGCTGCTCAGCCTAGCGGCTTCGCTTCTTCTTTCGTCGCGGCTCGAGATGGGAAGGAGATGGTGAGAAGTGGCTGGTTCACTGAAGAGCACAAAATCCATGCGTGCAGCACTTCGAGGTTCAGCTTCTCATATTGCGGGCAGCTGGAGTCCAGAAGAGCCGTCTCGGCATGGGGCAATTCCCAGGCAGGAGATGCACTCGGGATGCTCATCTAGACCAGGCAGATTAGCCCTGCACGAGCCACATTTGTGGCGCGACATTTGCATCAGCGTTTTTTTTATCAATCGTCGGATGGCACCAGGGGAGATTGCTTGCAGAGTGTCAGCTTGCTTGCAGAGCATCGTTGTTCCACTGCGAGGCTCATTCAACGGCAAGAAGATGCGAGGAGAGCGAGAAGAGGCTTCAGATGTTCTTTGCACTAAAGTAGAAAGATTCTGACGAATTTTAATTTCTGCATGGGTTATATAGGCAGCCAACCCCGCCCCTTCCAACGAGATGAAATGCCATTTGTCTGTGCAATGAACCAATTCAGGATTCCGAAAAACTGAGTTTTCCCATCAGCGTCAGCAAACTGACACAATGCGAGTGAACTGTATCAAAAGGGAACAATAGATTTCATCCAATTAATACATTAGATTTATTTTCCTGTTATTGACAATCTTACGCTTTGCTCTTTTCTATTAGAATTGTTTTTAAATCTTTGCATGGGACAGCCCCTCTATATATTTCTGCCTGATTGACGTTCGGGAGTCAAAGTGATTATTCAGATCTAATGCGCAAAATCTCCTACCTGTTCCTAGGTCGAAATTAAAGTTCAGAGGTGACCGCGCTTTAAGCTGCCCCAAGGTTATGGAACAGTTTATGGAACAGTTTACAGTTTACTATCATCAAATTTGAATTATTTTAAAGGGTAACTAAACCCCTGGTCAGAGCCTGACTCCACCCACTGGCAATATTTGAAAAATGCTGGAAAAGTGGGCAGAGCCCAACGGACGAACCGAGGGCGGGGCTGAGCGGGTGATTGACAGACCCGCAGTGACGCAGTGATTGACAGCTGCTGTCAGACTCGCTAAGATGGAGAGTGACTGGAGTGACGCAAGTAGCTTTACAACAGAGCGGTCATTTAACGGCAACCGGCATCCGATCGGCATCCGACGATGCTAGCGAAGCAGCCGCGAAAGAGAGAATGGGGCCAGTGTCTGAGTGGATTATTATTACTATTGACCTCCGTTAAGCATATTTTGCCGCTATGTGAAAAAAAATATCCAGCAAAACGCGCCGGCGGTTGTGGAGTCCATGCAGGAAGAGCAGCGTTTGGCACACAAGTGTATGTAAACACTGGTGCCTAATTTCCAAGTCTGGTGGAAAGTTATGCAGTCCAGCAGTGCTGTTGCAACCGGCAACATTACACCTATACCAGCCTAACCACTGTACTAAACACAGATAAAGCTAATGCTAAAAATCTACACTATCCTAACTGATCCTATACTATGCTACTAACTAACTATGCTTCTAACAACACTAACAACTATACTAAATAACTAGCTAGGCTACACGAAATAATCTAAATAACTATATAAATGCTATGCTAACTAGATGCTAAAATACGCTATCCTGATCGTTTTCAATACTCGTAATTCCAATTTCCAACTCCTGACTCGCTACAGTGGTTTTGACGGAACCAGATGCTTTTATACCAGAGGCTGCCAGGGGCGTGGCAGAGTAGCGTCACAGAGTACCCCTACGTCAGAGAGTACCCCTACGTCACAGAGTACCCCTACGTCACAGAGAGTACCGTCACAGAGTACCCCTACTTCAGGAGATTCCGTTTAACCTGAAGAGGGCAGCACTCAGACGTTTTTAAACCATATATTTGAAAATTAAAACACTTTATACTCGAATGTTAAAAAAGTACTCGAATCAATGAACAGCATTTATGAAGCTCCATTCTTACAGATCATTAACTAAAAAAAGTTGGTTTAGTGTTTAGTTACCCTTTAAGAGACATTTAAAAACATTCAACTCTTGATCGTGTATGAGTAGAGAGATATTGTTGCCATAGTTATTCGTCTGAAGGTTTATTCTGGAAATTCTTTTGCCGATGTTTTAAATTTGTGGTTATTCATTTTTGTAATACTTTTATTATTATGTTGTTTTATTATGTGCTTTATAAATAAATCTGAATTAGAATTGAACCACCCAAACAGACACTGTGAGAGGGGTCAGTATGATTTTGAAATTTGTTCGAATTGTTTGAATTTGCCAGGTGCCTAAAAAGTTTTGTCAAATAAAGAAAACCAAATAATTAAGTAATATGTTTGCCCTCATAGTAGAGGTTTTTATGTCAATGGTGTTTTCAATGTCAAATAAATAAATAAATAAATAAATAGTATAGCATTTTAAGTTAAAGCGATTCACCAGACTGAAAAGATTATTTATTTATTTTTAAATTTAAATTTTGACCTGGTTTACATGTGTAAGTTCATTGTTTAATATGTGTATGAATCAGTATTTGTATTTATATTTAGAGTTTAGTCTAGTCACTGGTGTCTGGTTACAACTTTTGTTTTATTCGTGGCATAAAATAATAAAAGAAAGTAAAAGAAAGAGAAATATAAACTGATGTCAAACCTTTCACAATGTAAAAACAATTCCCAACATTTTTGAGAATGACCCAGTTGGTATGAGACAGACTTTATGGCAATGGAATTAGAATCTGTTTTTATTACAGAGTCCAAAAAACACTGAGGGAGAAAAGAAAAGAGGGGATAATGTTTTCAAAACAGTATTAGCAATTCCTGCAACTGTTGTAGGTGCCAGCACTCCTTTTAGTCCAAACCAGAGTAATGTAAAGATTGCAATGCTATGTGTGTCTCAAGAGAGGTGTGATAGAGAACAAGGTCACTATTCCTTGTTGTGGCGACAGTGCAGTCCAATCTAATCCTTATCAGTCTCATGAAGGGGTGTCTAAGATCAGTCTCCTCTCTCTTTTCAAACTAATAACTCCCTAAAAGACACATCAGAGTATGAGAAATTGCCTAAGCAAACGAACGAGAGCCATTGTAAAATGTGCTAAATAATAAATGAGATTTTTATGATTGATTAATCATTCATGATGAAGTCAGTCCCTTTACACGATTTCCAAACAGATGAAACTGAAAGTAGTTGTGACCACCTTCACAGTCCAGATGAAGTGACCGCCACCATCAATTGCCATCATTAGTCATGCTTTTCATTTATTGCTCCTGGAATCCTCTCACATTAATCTAAGATGAAATATTGGGTCTCACTTTATAAAAAGTGTATTTCACTACTATAGTACTAACATTTAAATTAATAATTTGATACAATTTACATTGCACTTTGTTAAAACTATACAGAGTAAACTGTCGAGTAAACTGCAACAATAGTCCTAAGACCACAATGCAACACAGAGAGAAGTTGATTTTAAGATGAAATCATCATTTAGACGATTATACTCTGTTAACTCAACCATAAATATGCACACAGCTCCAGAGCATTGACATGAGCCGGTATGCCACCTGCTCCCTGTCGCATCTCGTTATTTGCATCTGATCGAACAGTGTGTCAGCTGGCCTGAGCTCGTGTACGACAACATCACACACACGACTGATTTTAAAAACATTATGAGTGAGTAAATCTCATGAAGGGGTGTCTAAGATAGCATAAAATATAGCTGCACGGGTAAAAAAATAAATAAAAATTTAGCAAGCCTATAACCAGCGGGATCATAGATGGAAATTAACATTTACAGCCAAAACAGGCAATTTGCTACGGACATTTATGTTTTAAAGCTTTTTATCAGTTATCGAGGTTGAGCTAAAAACTAGTTCGCAAAAGTAGGTTATTGAAATAATCTCTGATATTTAACGAATTATTCGCTTGACAGCGGTGGTTCAGAGACAAAGTAGCTCAGAATAAGGAGTTCTACCAAATGGTAATGTTGTTTGCATGTGCGAAAAATCGCATGACAGACAATCCTATATGCACATGAAAAACGTGAAGGCGCCTGGGGTGGCGATTTCTCTTGCATTTCTCACAGGCATCTGGGGCTGTGAGTGAATTGTAAAAAGTGATCAGTTGACTTGACAAAAAAAAAAAACTTTTAGTAAACCCGTTGCCTTAAAACTATTAAGTAGCCTAAATAAACGTCATGCTTACTCGAACAAATTAAGTAATGTGGAATTGTCAAGTTCACATAACTTAATTTTTTCAATTAAGCATTAAGTTTATTTAGTCTACTTAATCGTTTTAAGGCAACGGGTTTACTAAAAGTTTTTTAAAGTAAGTGAACTGAACACTTTAAGGTGAGGCCCGCCGAGATCGGCCTCTGCTAACCTTGTCTGACAGCCGCTCGAACTTCACTTGGCCGACGGCGGCTGTGTTTTTTGAGATACACAAATGTTCTTGTTCCGCATGCTTGTTTTCAAGTCAATCGGACTGACTGTTGCGGAGCTATAGCATTTTTTTTATAGCGCCACCAAGTGGCCAGTCACCACGTCCTTTTTCATGCGACCACAGACCGAGCCCATACATAGGTGTACAGAGTTTGGTGAAATTATATATATAGGCTAATATATAGCCGGTTTAGTGAAAGGTGGCCACGTCCACTTCAAACTTTTTGGCATCACATCGCGGACGTAAAAAACCTAGGACCAGTTTGCAAAAGTAGGTTTTTCGAAAGAAGCCGAAATACCAAGCCAAGATGACGATCGAATTTGAGACGTGCATTTTGTTCGTCTAACTTGTGCGTTCACACTGGACGCGAATAGCGCGTCAAATTCGTGCCTGGCTCACTTTGTGTCCATTCTGTAAAAACAGAAATTTGAAGCGGAATTTACGCGCGTCAGAGGCGAAAGTTTCAAAATTTTCGAAACCCGTTGGTGGCCATCTTTTTACAAGATGTGTGATGTTAATAAATAATTTATCGAGAAAGTCATCGCTCTTTATTTGCTCTGGAGAGCAGAACGGTGGCGTAGGGATCATCGTCGCCGTATTTGGGTCCACCAGACCCTTCGGAGGCGAACCCAGTTTGGCGAGTTTTTCACCATGGATGACGGCCGCTTTCAGCGGTACTTCCGCCTGTCCCAGTTTGATGACCTGCTGTCCTGCATCGGAGCGATCATAATCCTATGTCACTGTATGCCACGTGAAGCAAGCAGGCTCCTGATTGGTTAATGCGGCGCGAATTGACGCAGAAGTTCAGATTTTTCAACTCGGGCGGCAGACGCGAATTCGCGTCAAACGTGTGAATGCACAAAAAGCACTGTAAAATCATTTGCGCGTAACGCGCCAGACGCTCAATTCGCGCGAACTTGATATGGCAAGCCAAAGTGTTCACAAACGCCTGGCCAGGCGTCCGATTGCACATTGACACGTCAAAAGCGTGCGTTCGACAGCCAAACGCGCGTCAAAAGCGCGCGTTTTGCCATAAAAGCGCGCGTTCTTGACGTGCGCTTTGTGCACACAAAAAAAACGCACGTCAGAAGCGTGCGTTTTTCGCATCAAAGCGCGCGTCAGGAACGCGCGTCTGGCTGTCAAGACGCACGCTTTTGACGTGCGCTTTGGGGTCACCGAAAACGCACGCTTTTGACGCGCGTCTATCGTAACAAAAATGGGCGTTGAAAACGTGTGTTTTGACTAGGACAAAACGCACGCTTTTGACGTGTAACAGTTAACCCAAACAGGCATTACAAAACGTGTGTGTAGTTTCCAACCAGGCGAAAAGGACGTGACATACTGGCTGCTGAAGGCTTGGGTCTAACCATTTCTGTGGGCTTAGGGGGGTTTAGCTACAGTTCATAGACTAGGCTACTACCATTTAACATGCCATAGATCAGGTTATTCAGCCGATCTATTTTGTCCTTTATTTGTAGAATTTATAGAAATAATATATTTAAATTGCAGTTTTATCAACATTTAGATAAAAATAAAATTTGCCTTGTTTTTCTTCGCTCATGCCTTTGTCCCAAAACATTTTCAACCCTAAAACTTCAAGAAAATCAATGCTAAATATCTGGACAAGTTCTGGGCCAGATTTTAGGTTGATGTCTCAATAAATGAGCTTTAGGAAAGATTGTATTGTGCGCAGTACCAACATTTTCCACTAGATGACATCCAGACTCCACCGATGAGATCTACGACTTCCATGTATGGTTTTTAGTGATCTGAACCTTATATTTCCATACTATTCCAAATATGTATGAAGTAGATATCCTAATAGTTAGGGCAGTAATGTTAATATTTGATTCAAATTCAATCTCTAAAACACATATAAAAATGTACGGAAAGAATCAAAGCCCGAGTTACAGTTTGCCTCCACATCACAAAGGAAGAATCTATTGGTATTTATCTACTGCTGTCATTTCTTTTGATAATTACTTGTTTGGGGTGCTCCATTTTTTATTTAATTAAAAGTTAGGGTTAGCTCTCTCCCTCTTTCTCTCTCCCTCCCTCTCTCGCTCTCTCTCTTTAACCTACTGAACATGGTCTTACTTAGGTGTTCCACAGCAAAGCCCTCCTGCTTGTTCTATATTATATGCAGTTGTTTTTCACTTCTATGCTGCAAGACTGAGCTCCACAGAGAAGGTTTGTTTCTGTTCCTCTGCCTACTAATGCAAACAAGACAAAAATGTTTGATGAGTCACAAAATAAAACAACTAAATTGTGTTAAACAACAAAACATCCCTTATGTACAGTTTATAATTGGTGTGTGTGTGTGTGTGTGTGTGTGTGTGTGTGTGTGTGTGTGTGTGTGTGTGTGTGTGTGTGTGTGTGTGTGTGTGTGTGTGTGTGTGTGTGTGTGTGTGTGATATTTGAGATCGAAAAACTCTACTGTACTGTGTCCCAGTGGAGTTTTGCTGCATCTAATGGGGAAAATGCGTCCGAACTAAATCTTACTGAAAGCTTGTTTTTGGAGATATCAACCTCAAATTTGGAACTTATTTAGTTATATGGTTTTGATTTTCAGTTTTTTTTTTACTTCAACATATTTCATAAAATATATGATTTATATACAATATTAATAATTGTCATAAACTTAAACCTATATAGCTTTTTTTTATTTCACTTCTTCTTTAAAATAAGACCAAAATTAAGTCTGCACTCCCATGCTTCAAATTTTTTGAGTGTCTGCACATGGACATTTTTGTTCACTATGGACCCCTTATATGTATGTGTATATATATATATATATATATATATATATATATATATATATATATATATATATATATGTATGTATGTGTGTGTGTGTGTGTGTGTGTGTGTGTGTGTGTGTGTGTGTGTGTGTGTGTGTGTGTGTGTGTGTGTGTGTGTGTGTGTGTGTGTGTGTGTGTGTGTGTGTGTGTGTGTGTGTGTGTGTGTGTGTGTGTGTGTGTGTGTGTACAATTTAGGATGGGTAATTAGTTTGCTTCTGTTCATCTTAACTCAGAACTTCAAAATGAAGTTTTGTTGTTTCAGATTTCGTGAAACTCAACTTGTATATTTGGCCTTATACCTAAAGCATAATTGCACTGATTACTGGCAACATTGTCCATTTGTATTGTATCAATTCTACAGCAAACCAGAAATTATAAAATAATAAAACAATTAGACAAAGTGGATAACATGTTATAATCTTACAGTGGATACAAATTATCAATACTTTTCACACAATTCAAAGAATAAATATCTGAATTTATGATTTATAAAAATGTCTTTAACCTCTATTTTTAAGACTGCCCCTCCCCGACACCCGTGGGACACTTGCCATTCTACATTATAACATGACTATAACACGCGTTTTTACTCTTTCCGTACATTTTTGGGTTTTAGAGGTTTAATTGAAAGCAAATATTAACATTACTGCCCTAACTATTAGGATATCTACTTCATAAATATTTGGAATATTATGGAAACATAAGGTTCAGATCACTAAAAACATATATGGAAATCAAAGGGTCATCGGTGGAGTCTGGATGTCATCTAGTGGAAAATGTTGGTACTGCACACAAATATTTTTTCCTAAAGCTCATTTATTGAGACATCAGCCTACAATCTGGCCCAGAACTTGTTCAGATATTTAGCATGGGTTTTCTTGAAGTTTTAGAGTTGAAAATGTATTGTAAATATATATATATATATATATATATATATATATATATATATATATATATATATATATATATATATATATATATATATAATGTAATACAACAATGTATTGTATATATTTCTTTTACAATTTTCATAGACTTCTATAACCTTTTTTAAACTTTACTTTTACAACTTTGTTTTACTTATTTAATAATCTGAGAAGTGTACCCTTTTAGTAGCTACCCTGATAGTTCGCATTGTGTAAGTAATGTTAACAAATACAACTTTTTATTTTAATCATTAGTAAACGTTGAAATTAACATGAGCAAAAATCAATAAATGTTGTAGAAGTGCAGTTTTCTTTTTTTACCTAAATCATAACTATACTGGAATAAAATTAACTCACCAATTATAATCCTCTTCTCTGTCAAATTTGCCATCGATAATGTCATGCTGTTTAGCTTGGGTTTAATGACAGTACAAGAGACATAAACCACGTAGGGACAAAGGCATGAGCGAAGAAAAACAAGGCAATTTTATTTTTATCTAAATGTTGATAAAACTGCAATTTAAATATATTATTTCTATAAATTCTACAAATAAAGGACAAAATAGATCGGCTGAATAACCTGATCTATGGCATGTTAAATGGTAGTAGCCTAGTCTATGAACTGTAGCTAAACCCCCCTAAGCCCACAGAAATGGTTAGACCCAAGCCTTCAGCAGCCAGTATGTCACGTCCTTTTCGCCTGGTTGGAAACTACACACACGTTTTGTAATGCCTGTTTGGGTTAACTGTTACACGTCAAAAGCGTGCGTTTTGTCCTAGTCAAAACACACGTTTTCAACGCCCATTTTTGTTACGATAGACGCGCGTCAAAAGCGTGCGTTTTCGGTGACCCCAAAGCGCACGTCAAAAGCGTGCGTCTTGACAGCCAGACGCGCGTTCCTGACGCGCGCTTTGATGCGAAAAACGCACGCTTCTGACGTGCGTTTTTTTTGTGTGCACAAAGCGCACGTCAAGAACGCGCGCTTTTATGGCAAAACGCGCGCTTTTGACGCGCGTTTGGCTGTCGAACGCACGCTTTTGACGTGTCAATGTGCAATCGGACGCCTGGCCAGGCGTTTGTGAACACTTTGGCTTGCCATAACTTGACGCGTCTACCGCGCCGCACTCTACGCCTCATTCGCGCCGCAGGATTTTTTACGCGCGTAACGCGTCTTTGCATTGACTTAACATTGAAATCACTCCTGACGCGCTATTCGCGTCCGGTGTGAGCGCACCATTAGGATTCCAATGATATAAGCCCAATTACGAGCCATTATGTACTTTTGATCACTGTAGCGCCACCATCAGGCCGATTCGGGGCGAGTCTTGGTGACGTTGTAGACGGGGTGGGTGCTACCATCCCTCAAAGTTTCAAGTGTCTACGACTTACGGTTGGTCTGCCCGATCCCTTTTAGGGGAGAATGCTGATCTTTGGAAATTCTAACAATTATAATATTTCAGTGCTATGTGCTTGAACCCCCAAAAATGCTGTTATACATAAATCTTAAGGTGGTATCAAAGTCAAAGTCATGTTATTGACTCTGAAGGAACACATAAACTATTTAAAGTATTTTGTCTTTGACAATAGCATATGTGCATATGGCAGGCACTTTTATCTATACTGTACAGCACATTCTTATGACGTATGTCTTATGAGTATGCATGCTTTATACCAGTTAGTTGCAGGAAAACATAACAAGTGTCTGCCAAATAAAAAAAATGTAAAATTTTATTGTAAATGATGTAACTTCATGGCTCTTCAACTGCATGTGAAAACCCTTCCTGTGAGTATATGAAAGACCCATCTCATAAACCTGTGTTTGAACATTAGCTCATCACACACAACACATGACACACTCTCTGTCCTCTGAGAAGAGTCTCTTGGTTAATGGTTTGTTCTCATTCTGCAACCTGTTAAACTTCCTAAACATTTGTTAAGAAACCACAAACCCTTAGATTCTCACCTGGAAATCATCAACCACAAGTGATCTTGTGAAAACACTATGCAACCAAGTTACTGTTGCACATTTGCTTGACATATTATATCAATGACGACAATTCAGCTGCTGTGAGTTTGATAGCAGCTGAGTATTTGATGACTATTCAATGCTGGGAAATATGTTGACAACTGTAAACCAGTCTTCAAATGTGCTTTATTTCCACATCTCTGTTAAAACTCTAATAAAGAGATTAATGCGTTCATGCAGACTTCACCAAACTGAGGGTCTTCATAATTGTAATGTTTGCAATGGTTATGGATTACCTGAGTGTGTTTTACTTCTTAAATACTTTTATTTTGAAGTATCTTAGTCGGACCTTGAACGTTACAAATTGTGTAATTGATGGTTTGTGTGTTTGACCCTGTGCACTCTTTACACCGATTATTGGCCATGTTTGGTGGACAAGCCACTTACATTAAACTCTGTTGCTTTCTATTTCACCACCTGTATTATTATTATGGTGGTTATCTACACACTATTAAAAAAAAAGGTAAAATGTACTGGTAATATTCTGCCAGGACATTATCCAGTAATTTTACAGAAATTTCTGTTAACCATAAAACACAATGCAATGCTTAATTCAAAATACAGGTAAAAGACCAGTGAAAAACAATAGGCCCTACGGAAAATTCCCTCATATTTATACAGTAGGCTACATAGTGCCCTATTTTCACGGACTTTTTACAGTATGGAGTCCCTAAAGGGACATATTAATGGTAAAAAAAAAAGAGAGGGAAGAAACATATTTCAATACTTTAGTGTTTCCTTGCAAAACTCATGCATAACATTTTGCAACTTTGCATTCCCTCTCAAAACTTTTGCATCCAAGAAGCTTTGGGGTCGCTTACAAAACTCTTGTAATGGAAATAATGTGAGGCGCTTTTGTGAGCGAATGTGAAGTTTCTCTGGGGAACACAATACATTTGCGAGAACACAATCGCATCGAAATATAATTTGTCCTCCCATCTCATATTTTTGTCCATCACCATGTCCACGTCTTCTCTGTAGTTATCAGTATGCTAATGCATCTACTTTAAAAATGGAATCCGAATGACACGATTTCTGGATTTTCTTCGTTGCAAACAAGCAAACAAATGACAGTGAAATCCATCCATATTGGGAAAGTCAAAAGACACCACAATGACACTGCTATGCTGGAATCACCTTGTGAGAAGACGCATTAAACCACTGGCTCATTTCCAACTTTCATTGCGGATACACGCTGACCTCAGTATTCAGAAAGGAACACTCTCAGATATGAGTCAACAGTGACACCACAGACAAGTTTAGGCTGATAGATATAACTCAAATGTCCTTGCTAAGACATATCAGCAGACTGGAGTAGACTGGGAAAATGAGCTTGTTCTTTAGCAGAATGTGACCTCGATTCATCAGTATAAGCAAATATACAACACTCAAGGGAATAGTCTGGGTTTCATAACAAGATACGTTCAATCGACAGCATTTTGGCACAATGATTACAAAAACACAAAACATTTTGACAAAAATTTAGGTTACGGTGAGAAATTTACAATGAAAGCAAATGGGGCCATTTTTTAAGGGTTTAATGTGAATGTTATATAACAATTCTCTTAAGCTATGGTAATCTTAAACTTATTTGAGCTGTAATTTTGTTTAAATCCTTGTTTTTGTGGTTACAGGGTTTATGTTGTAATAGCACCAAAGTTTGCAAAGGCCTATACAGAGGACATGTTAGGTTATTAAATTATTATTATTTTCACACTACAAATCATATGAACAAAGTTCTATAAATAAAGGTGACTTGACCTAATTTTTATTCATTGAAGAAGACTGATTATATTCGTATTCTTGCATAATTTTCTCATATTAGCATAATATAGGCTGCTTAACCTGCTACTACAGCACGATCACCCTCAAGGGCACTTCAAACCTCCTTCACTTTTAATACTAGCCAATACAAAATATAATGGGCAAAACAATAAACTCGACGATGAATACGCCTATCAAACTGAATGCAGTATAAAATGTATTACTAGCTAATACTATGCATATCTGGCCACCATGCAGAGCTGGAGAATGTTTTTATACAGATAGAAAGTCGGTGCAGACCTGGATCAGGTTTTTCATTGCGTGGAGAGCAGCGCCACCTGTTGGCTTGCAGTAGTAACTATTCAACAGGCTATTCAATATGCCCTATTGAAAGGGTTTTCCATATTTTTAAAACATATAAAAATTAAAATAAAAAAATTATAAATAAAATAACGCCAAGTAGCCTATTGCAACTGCAACGTATTAAACCTGCACAGTTAAAAAAAAAATTTGATTATTTTGTGCAGAGACACAAACGCTTATGTACACAATGCTTCGTTTACTGTTTAATTTATATTTGCAGAGATTCATATGTGGGTCGAAGCGCACGCTTCCAGGGTCAGAGGAGGCATGGAGACAGCGATTACCCAGTCTAGGTCTGGAGTGATCCTGCAAATAGCGAGGATGTTTGGAGGGCCAATAAAGGTTCACGGTGTTGCCAGCAGAGAGCACAATAACACAGAGAGGTGAAGCTGCGCGTCAGGGACATTCACAGATCAAGCTCTTTCTTTCCTTCTTAAAGAGAGAACGGTGACTGTGGTGCTGGAGAGACACAGAGAGGAAGAAGAGGATGAAGATGCTGTGGGAGACGACTTGACAAGCTAATACTTCCAAATATAGTTACCCGTAGGCTATCGTCTATATAGCCTATAGGCCTATTAAATATTTTTATCAGAAGCACATAAGACAATTTCCCAAAATTGCATTATATTGCATCGCATTTCATTTACACTTTCTGCAACAATCAACAACCGAGGGTTAATAATTGAACAGATAAGCCGCTGAATTTTTATTTATTTATTTATTTATTTATTTCACATTTTAATTTGACTTTGCTTCTTCTTGCTTCGCTTGACTTTCTCAGTTTGTGTAAATCTACTTCAGAGTATTTATTTTTTCCCACATTCATTTCACACGTATAATACAATTATGTTGTTTTGTTTTATTAATACAGTGTATACGTTTTTGTTGTTATACCCCGAAAGAATGGAAGTGAAATGTGACAACGTGCCCCATTGGGTGCATTGTAACATGACCATATGACAGTTCAAAGCGTTATCTATTCTTAAAAAACTAAACAAAAAAACAATTCTCAATAAAATACAATTATTAACTTTTTCATATAAAATAATGGCATTTTTTAATAATTAAAATACAATTATTTTTGAGTTTGACAATGAACACACCGGAAAACAGATATAGGCTACAACACAGTTCAAAACATATTAATAATTAATAATTTCTGAGCATTGACTCTCAGTCTTTATTCACCTTTTTCTCATGTTTTCTCAATATAATTCATAAAAGTATAGAATAGAATAGCATAGTTCTAATAGGAACGCAGTGTTACAACATGGCCCACCTGCGCAACTGGATATAAACCCTGCTGGTGTCTTCTGCTAGTTAGCGAATCACGTTAATAACCACATCATTGGAGATTAAAATAATATCAGATTTGTTTTTAAAATAAACACCAAAAAAGAGCAAACATTTGCTATTGGTTAAATAAATGTTCAGTGATATCTTCCAAAGATTTCTGAATTTTGGTGCAATCTTTTCTCTATAGTGTTGATATGGTAAAGTTTCCTCATGCTAGCATGTGTGGAAGTATTTAAAACAAGGGTGTCACACTCACAACATGCCCCGCATTAGGTTGTGCCCCGCTCTCTTCTTTTATGAGCTTTATGTTAAACCCATGTGTCTAAAATGATATAAGAGGTTATGTTTAGACTGGTTTAACAGGATGATCAGTAGGCCTTCACTAACCGCATGCAGAAAAGTGTGATGCTTTCAGCGACAGGTGTCGCAGCAGGTCAGGGTGCCGTGCATGCATGCCGAAAAGAGCGGCTCCTCGGTGTTGTTTAAGAGCTAAAAAAAACTGAAGTCAAAAGTATAATTGCTGGGTTGAAAGCAACTCCGTTTTAAGAAGAACCATTGCAAAATGATCACTTCCATGGTAGCCTACTTTTTTCAGGCATAGGCTATTGCTGGTTTTGCGAGTTAAAGCTATCTGTAAAAATTCCTGAAGCGCAGCACATCGTGCTACCGTGTTGGTTAAACCTTTTATTAATAAATCAACAAACATTAGGTAATACTGATATACAGAAGAAGCCCATGTATTCGACCTGCGTAAAATATATTAAGGTTTCGTAGCCATTTTAATTTGATTAAATGATTGGTAAAGCGTTACGTAGGCTATAAAAAATGTTTTTTAAGAAGGTCATAGCAAAATGTGTTTTCATGTCGTATAAAGTGTTGCAGTTGACCATCACCGCACAGGATGCACACATTTCATGCACATGTGAGCTGTGTGTATCCCGCATTGATTGGCTGCT
The DNA here is from genome assembly GCF_949152265.1 of Phoxinus phoxinus. Classification (NCBI taxonomy): domain Eukaryota; kingdom Metazoa; phylum Chordata; class Actinopteri; order Cypriniformes; family Leuciscidae; genus Phoxinus; species Phoxinus phoxinus. Next base: position 7,645,969 of record NC_136882.1, on the reverse strand, counting down.
TCGCGCGCACAGGTTCATCCTCCCCCATGACGCGCGATAAATGTCCGTCCTCCCGCATCTCTGCAGACACACAATCACAGTTCTGCTTTGCGTCGCGGCGTCTGCGTTTGTTTTCTTCCAGGGGGGAATGTTACTTAACTCAGAAAACCTTTTAAGTTGTGTGCGCCTTTAGAAGAGTTTTGTTTATGGGTTTGTTCTTTCGTTGGACGTGCGTTTAAGTATTATTTTTTTGCGTTATGAAAAACATAACTGGAGTTTTTGACATCCTCAGTACAGATATGCATTCAAACCAGATTACCTCCAGCAGTTACCACAGTCTGCACAAATCCCAGGAATCCCCGACTCTCCCGGTCTCCACCGCTACCGACAGCAGCTACTACAATAATAACCAGCAGGCCGGACAGTGCGCGGGCTCTCCATACGACCAGATCAGCTCGTACCAATACCAGAACAACAGCATGAACAGCGTCCAGTACAACACCAAATCATATGAACTGGGCTTCGGCAACGCGTTTGGCCCCTACGGCGCGTACGGCCTCTGCTCCTCTCCAACTCCTGCAGATGCTGGTAAATATCTCTCTCTTGTGGCAGTAAGCGTTGTAACATTAAAATGGAAATCTTACTATTTATTTACAGTGAAGGAAAAAAAAAACTTTATTAATAAATAAATCATGATTTTGTAGAGCTGCTTTTAGTTGCGCGTCTATGTAATTAATGCGATTAATGTTTTTTTTATTGCATTGCATGAAGGTTTTATTTTGAATTCAGATCGTTCAAACGTTTTGTATTGTTTGTTTTCCCTCCTAGAAAAAGAAGAAAGTGAACCTGAAATTCGAATGGTTAATGGAAAGCCAAAGAAAATCCGAAAACCGCGAACTATTTACTCGAGTTTCCAGCTGGCGGCCCTGCAGAGGAGGTTCCAGAAGACCCAGTATCTGGCTCTGCCGGAGAGAGCCGAGCTCGCAGCATCACTGGGACTCACGCAAACACAGGTACACACACACGCTTTCCACGTCGAAATAAAACACCAGCCAGCAAATCACGCTTTAATTAGGATTTTGTTTAATGTAATAAATGCGCATTAATCTCTGACACAATTGGGATTCAATAATAATGACAACACTAAAAATAACTTTTAAATCCTAATAACACTCCTTAATTCAACATCATTTAACATTAAAGCGAACATTGTGTGTTTGTGTGAGTGATTATTTCAAGGGTTAGGGTTGAAATGTGAAATTATCATCCAATAGCCTAATAATGAAAACAATTGGTGACACTTTACAAAAAGGTTCATTAACATGAACTAACAATACATTTGTTACTGTATTTGTTCATCTTTGTTAATGTTAGTTAATACAAATACAGCTGTTCATTGTTTGTTCATGTTAGTTCACAGTGCATTAACTAATGTTAGCAAGATTTTAATAAAGTATCAGTATGTTGAAATTAACATTAAGATTACATAAAACATAGGCTATAACAAAGATTAATAAATGCAGTATAAGTGCAGTTCATTATTGGTTCATGTTAACTAATGTTGTTAACTAATGTTACAATGAACTTTATTCTAAAGTGTTACCAAATTATATATATATATATATATATATATATATATATATATATATATATATATATATATATATATATACAGCACATAAGTGCTGTCAAATCGATTAATCGCGATTAATCGCATCTAACATACAAGTTTGTTTATATCATATGTCTATGATAAAAGTTTGTGTTTATATGTGTGCATGTCTCTGTATACATGATTCAGCAGAACATTTGTATTGTATAAAGCACCATATAAAGGTGACTTGACTTGACATGCTACTCTAGATACTGAATAGTTTGCTTGTTTTCCAGGTAAAAATCTGGTTCCAAAACCGTCGTTCGAAGTTCAAGAAGTTGTGGAAAAGTGGAGAAATCCCACCCGATCAGCACGTGGCGTCCAGCGAGTCTCCCCCTCTCCACTCGCCGCCGCTCAACGCGGCCTGGGACTTCGCGCACAGCCAGAGAATGAACCCGGTGAACACGGGGGGTTTGTCCCAGAGCAACAGCCCCCCAAACACGGCCACCCCTTCCTTTCTGACGAACTACTGGTACTCATCCACGAACTCTGCGGCCCATCTACAGCCACATCACCACAACACAACTCTCAGCGCAGGGACCATATTTTGACTCGACTGATTTGGGGGACATTCATTTTGTGAACTTGCAACAAATGACTTTCAGGCCTGTTTCCCCCCCACATGGTGAGACCTCTTCACCTTTGCCACGTTGATCATTGCCAGTGCGTTTTGGGCGTAACACTGTTTCTCTTCATGCAATGTCGTCAACAAGCAGACACTAAAGAATCAAACATATACAATTATTTTTGTATTTATTTATTTTGTTCTATGGGTGGTACTTCAATGGATTAAAACCAGTTGTTCGGTGAACTACTATTATCCAAAGCCTAGAGAACTCACGCGGACATTATCGGAGTGAATATTAATGCAGCAGGGTGTAAGAGCACATGTAGCACAACCCGAAGCTGTTTCGGTGCCTTTTGAAAATACCTTTACTGTCCTTCCCCACCGTAAATGTGTTTCATGCGCCTGTCTTTCATTTCAGACTTTTGTTCGATTTATATTTAGTACGTAAGGTAAGTTTTGGTGTCTGTGCGTGTGTTCCACCGCTGTTGTCATTCCTATAGATTATCATAGAGGGTTCTCACTGTTTTTAATAATGCAAAAGGACAAAACACTAATGAAAAACACTCGAAAGCTACTGATTGTCCTAAAGCCATGTTCACATGTAAAAGGATATTTTTCTCTGGAGTACTTTGTCTTATTTATTTTGAAATCCGAATGAGCATTTCTGCCACTATAATGATTCAGACTTATTTAAATAAAATGTTTCATGTGAATGCATTGTATTTGTATCAATTCATTGGGGATTTCGACTGTTTTCTCTTTAGTTCACTGTTGGTAGCCTATGTGTTTTTGTGTGTGTGTTTTTCGTAGATCTGTCCACGCCTCCCTCTTTTTGCCTCGGCGCCAGTTGAGTCTCTAGTCTTTAATAAGTCTGTCTGGAGACGCTATGCAACGTCTTGTAAAAGTTTCTCACAAAACCCACAAATTCACCTTTTGTTGACTAACGTGACAGGTGTGTCTAGCTTGCTCTGCAAGTAGGTCAAGTGAGTGTAAGCAACTTTTTCGGGTTCAAAAATAACAGGAAAAAAAAAAAAAAACTAAAGGCAACCGGCCTGGCGTCCCTTAAATCTTTCGGAGACATAAAAGTTGAAGACAAAGGCTCGGGGAGCCCGACAGAAGCGGCGCGCTACAGAGCCTCGGGCTGGGAATGAGCGCGCAAACACGCAAACACGCCCCGGCATGAAGGCGTTCGGCTGGGTTCAGACTCTCTGGAGTCACAGTTCTGCGCTCCAGACTTTTTATGAAGTCAGCGTGGCCAAAAAAAAAAGAAAAAAAAGAAAAAAAAAGAAAAGAAAAGCAGGCTCTCAAACGCCCCAAGCCAAACAACATGGAAACATTTCTCACAACTTCCACCACCCCCCGCACAATACAAGGCCTTTGTAATAAGGTCTCGGCTGCGTGTAGACTAGCTACATTAATTCTCCATGCCATATAACAAAGGACAACTTGTTAATTTGTTTAGAAGCTTCATAGAAAATAAAATGCCGAATGTTCAGTGGAATCAGAGTAACGCAACATGCTCAAACTGGCACTGCAATGATGCATGCGCATTTCATGCAACTCACTCAAATCGAAAGGTTTATTTGCTCAAATCAAATTTTAATTCAAATCAACGTTGCTGCCTTATTTTTTTAAGTACAATCAACTTGGATGTTTAAGTCATGTCAACAGAAATTACATTAAACTGACATTAAAAAAAGTTTTAAACTTAGCCTACAAATATTGAAAATTGCTTAACTTATTTTGATGAAGTTAAAGCAATACAAAAACATTTTGCCATAACTTATTGATTATATAATTTGTTTACAGTGCAGCGATAAATTCTTTCTCACTTGTAATATAAGAGCATGTTAACAAATCCATGAATAAAGTTATTGTCCTGTTATTAATTATGTATGACAAGTGTCACAGCTACACAATAAAAAAAAACTTTTACATTTTAACTTAAACATTTTAAGTGGATTGAAATGAAAAAATGAGGAGATGAAGGACAATGAAAGAGGTTTAATCAACAGAAACTCTAAATATTATGTTATCTGAACCACATACATTATCTAAATTGATTTGACGAAAGAAAAATGTTTGTAAAAACAAATCATGAAAATATTATTTTACAGTGTACTTCTCAAATGAAAAGATAAATTGTTCTTTTTTAAAATAAAATATGGTAGGCCTATCGCGGGTTGCTTTTCGTGTTACATTCATTTGTTTATTTGAGGGTTGAAAAGCTGTAAAGCAGACAGATGTAATGAGGATGTATCCTGTCAGTGATTGCCACATTACAAGATATTATGGTGTCGCCCCGGGCTAAGACTACGCCCGTGCTGAAATGTGTCCCGCAGAGATACACAAGATCCGTTCAGCAGAATAAACACGACAGGACACGGGAATATGCCATGTTTAACCAGAGCGGTAAAGGCCTAAGACGCGCCTCGGTGTTAATGCAGAACAGTTTACGCGCGCCGTCCCTTGAGACAAGCTTAACCCGATCAAGAACAATGAAACATCACATCAATTCATGTGAACTCTTATTCCAAACGTAGAAGAAGCCAGGCGCTTCAGCACACGCACCAACGGCGTTTGCACCTCTTTCTGTCAGCCTGTATTTTTGCTGTCTCGGTGTATATCTGGCAAAAATAGCCAGAGTCCGTGTTAACATTGATTGGGTCTCGGCATGGACAAGTGTCACACCTTGCAAATGCAAACGAATGTAAACTTGCATTGGATCTGTCTGCCACACATGCTCTGTCTGCATGCCTTTCTCTCTGAAAGATTAGCAATGATGTGGGTTTAGACACTTCCGGAATCCTGTAGACAACTTGAAAAATGCCATACCCCATCCCTAATTTATACTCTGATCTGTAATTTTATCCACAATTGCTCCAGTTGAGCATTCTGGCTCCCCGATCTGAAAGCCTGCAATTACTATATAATTCTTCGCAATTTTAGATGTCCTAATATGGACTGTAATTTTTGCGCAAGACAATTTCCAGCTATTTCAAGCATCAACATTGTCAAAGTTGTATGTACATAATAAATGGTAATATCAATGCATAGTTTTTAGCATAACATCTTGACTCGCGCGATAATTATATCCGTTTGGAGCCTACGCAAAATTAGCCTGAATTGCATGGTAACTGCTGCTTTAAATTTTTAAAAATTACTCATAATTTTCCCAAAGATTACCAAGATCTCGAGTGCACAATGTCATCAGCGTAATGAGGAGTAAACATTTATGCTAATAATCAGCAATTTTTTCCATCAGCTATAAAGAGGGAAAATAAAGCAGGATTTTTCATTCCTGCTCGGAGAGCGTCTGTCAGCTCGGAGCCCCGCTATAGAGGAGCAGATCCTGGGACCCAAAGAGCCGGGACCCGCGCCATGACTTCTGGATGCTCTTTTCACATTCTTCCCTGTCTCTCAAGAGCGAGATTAGACATCTTATAGACGATGTTCTCCTTTAACATACGTTAAGGTAAGACGGATGCGCATGCATTTTACATATTTTATTTGCCATTTTGGGGGGATTTGCATGCATTATTATGCGTATTGTGAGGAATTATGATAAGAGAAACAAAGTGGTTTAAAATTACGATTTTACTTTTGCATGCATTTAAGACATTTAGAAATTCCGCCATTTCTATAAACAGTAACATTAATAAATAAAAAACCGTTGTCACTTTAAGCGAATTGGTTGATTTGAACGAATGTGTTTCTGGCTGAAAGATCTTTTTCGGTTGTCTAGAGAAAACAATATATAGCTACACCATTTGCTGCTTTGAATCAGGCTAACGTTAATAAAGTCTGTCTGAAATTGCGAGATGGTTTGTCTATAGAATCCAGTCGAAAATAAAGCAGCCCTTGTTCTATAATTTCACCTCTGCCTTCATCACTCCGACATTGTGCTTTTGCTCATTTTGATCCCTCTTCCCATTGACAAATCTCTCGGTATACACCTGCAAGCAATTTGCCAGCCTTACTTATAACTACCGCTGCGCACCTATTTCACTCTCTCTTTTTTTTCTTTCTCCCCCCATCGCACAGCAAATTTTCTTTCAGTGCGCTATCTCTTTTGTTAACAAAAGATTCCACGTGCGAAAAAAAATTGCTCATAATTATCCCGTAGATGGGAAGCTGCATTAGAATAAGTAAGGAGGGAATGACTGTAATTATGTCTGGTTTGATGGGCCCGGCGCGTAATCAAGAGGAGAATAGAGTGAAATAACGCTGACCCTCTCTGCTCCACAGCTGCATGTCGGAGAAAGAGACAGAACAGCACGGCTTCTTCTTTTATTCCTTCACAACAGTTCGGTTTCTGGATATGTTTAGAAAAAAAAGACATAGCCTATTTTTTAAAAAAAAATTTTTTTTTTTGTCAGAGAGTCTCAGACACTTGTCGGGCATAATACACACATTTTTTGTTGTTGCAATGATTCATATCAGTGTTAGCCAATCATTAACACATTTTCATCTAAGGTTAGACAGGTTATTTATCTGTATTATGAAAATGTAGCGAGGCTGCTGGAAACTCCCGAAAGAACGCATTGGGGAGAAAAAAAGGTTACACTTTATTTGAACGTGTGTTTGTTGCGCTGTATTACACATTTAAGTACTGAGCAATATTAAGTTACTACATGTACTTATAGGGTTAGGAATCGGGTTTGGTTTATGGCTAGTTGCATGTAAATATGCATCATTTATAGTATTATTACTATAGTAACTAAATGTAACATGTAACAATGACACTGTAAAACAAAGTGTTACCGAAAAAAAAATAGATGAGATTAAGTTTGGAAACCAGTAAAATAGACACTCTACCAAAAACATAATACGAATTGATAAACATTATGACCCATGATTCCACGGCAGAGCCAGAGACTGTAAATAATAATGGTAACGCTTTATTTTAAGGCGACATCACGTTACATGTACTTTCTATAGTAATAACAGTAAAGTATGCATAATTACAAGTAAATAACCCTAAACCAAACTCTAACCATAACTGTAACTCTAAGGTAAATTCATGTAATTAATATTACTCAATATGCTAGTTATTTGAGTAAGTACAATGTAACGTCACCTTAAAATAAAGGGTTACGCTTTTTTTACGGTGTCATTATTACAGTGTAATTATATATTTATGTACTGTGTAACATTAATTAACTACATGTACTTACTATAGGGTTAGGGTAGGATTAGGATTTGTTTGAGGGTTAGTTGCATGTAATTATACATAATTAATGTTTTATTACTATGGTAAGTACATGTAACATACGTAACAAGGCCACTGTAAAATAATGTGTTACCAAATAAAGTGTCACCGGAATAATAGCCACTATATTGCATAGACAAAGATAACAACAACAAATTAATATAATAACAATAATAATGATAAATAATAATAATAAACGTAGGCCTATGTAATGTATTTTTTATTTGATTTGCAGTGTTATCAAATTGAATAAGTCTTCAAACTATGAATGGAGTCAAAGAGAAGCGAGCTTGTGATCAGAGCGCGCGGGCCATTTCCTGCTTTGACCAGGCCAGTTTTAAAGACCACACATGAAGAGTGTCAAAATTTGTCACAATAATTGCTGCACCCCCCGCACTCAAATCCCAACTCTCAATACTCAGGCAGCAGAGGCAAGGTTTCATTCATATTTCTTATATTTTTTCTTTCTATTAATTATAATGTGTTTGAATCTCGTTTAGTTAAAATCGTAAATTACTATTATTCTTATGATTTAATCAATAATGATAATAAACTAAACAATCAAATTACAATGTCAAGGGTTAGAATCGAAAGAATTTACCCAAGAAAGAGCAAAAGATCTTATTGGAAATAGCCTTTGTTTTGTAACTTGCCGGCATCTATATGCATCAGAATTTTCTTAAAATGCGCAGTTAAACCATCAGCCCCAAACAAAAGAGAGGCTGAACATGTCATTCTTTCCCTATCTGCATTCCCCCTCCTCCAGAGCCGGGCTTTCTTCATCTGGCCCTCTATGAGCGGCACCTGCCCGATTATTCACTTAACACACGGCCATCAAAGCAGCCACACAAGAGCAGAACAGAGCTTATAGCGGATAAACGAAAGTGAAAAGAAACAAGTGCCCTTATTGTCGGAGGAATTACTGTGTTACAGAAACCACCACAAGATTAATCGCTGGTTCAGATTGCAATGAAAAGATAGAGGTGTTTTGGAAAAGACACAAAACGGCCACATTCTGCAAGAATTATGTGTGTGTGAAGATTTGTGTACAGGTTTACGCTAATATCTGTACGTCTGAATGGCGTAATGCTATTATTATTAATATTATTATTTATCAAAATGCTTTTTATTGCGTTGTCTGTTTGGCAACAAATCCTTTTGGATATTTAAAATAGGCTGGCTAAATATTGAAATATTTTTTGGCCTCTTTCAGTGCAAAATAAGTTCAATTTAATTTATTAATTCGTGGTATTCAGTTGCGTCATCAGTTGCCTGAGTTTCATTCATTTTTGACAAATCAATAAACGTTGCGATGACATTTTGTAGCTTATTTCATAAACAGATTTTTACTGTTCGATTTTACACATTATACAAGACTCCATGAAACAAAACAATAAATTAATATGACCGGTAAGCTATAAAACTATTTTTTTTCTCAATGTGAAACGGAAAAACACATGAATTTTAATAAACACAATTATGTTTAGATCCTTTTGCACAAATTATTCAGCACACAACGAAAACGACTATTTCTGTACATTAGAGCTGTCAACACTTCCCATCTGACGGCGATGATAGACGCGTTTATCTGATAAAAAAAACACAAGAAAAAAAAAACACTCGGCTTTACAAATTGGGTTCAAATCCGAGGGAAGTGTCTCTGTTTTATAGTGCAGCCTCACATCATAATTTAAAGAACATTTGTTTTAAATAAAACATACAAACAGATAAAAAAACAAAAACAAATTCTAAATAAGTTATATTTAAATAAACACAAAAAGCCATACATACAAAATAACTTTGTTTAAAGATTTCTTGGTTCCCTTTAAAATGGGGAAAATCATACTTGCTCACGGTGTGATTTCTCCCAGTTTTTACACATTCACCGCGCCACGGCGAAGCCTGAAGCGACTGAATCTCGCGTGAGATTTAGGGAAATGTGCTGCTCGTGGTGATCTCACAGCCCGTGTTGTGGATAATTCCAATTTTCTTATGGAAAATGACAAATTTTGAAGAAAACGAAATACATTTCTGACTAGGGTACAGTTTCATGAATGGTGTTTTTTTTTTTTTTTTTTTTTTACACAACAAAAAGTCACTGAAAGTGGGAGAGTAGCAGCTTTGATTTGACCCACTTTCCAGGCATTCCCTTCAATTGAAAAAGAGACTTGTTTCCTCTCCGGTGACGACGGCTCTCGTTCAGTCCACGCCGGCCATGTGTGTCAGCGGTGTGAGAGTGTCTCCGGGTCACATCTGGTCTGGGCTGCGGAGTGCCAGTGTGTGTAAGGCCGCAGAGTGACTGGCCTGTGTCGGGTCCCCTGAACTGGGCCATTGGTGGATAGAGGGGCGGGGTTGTTTTAGCAGTCCTGGTTCACATGAGTTGCGGCTGCTGCATAGTGTCCTGGTGTGCTGTGGGATACCATGAGGTGTAACTGGGAATATAAGAGGTCGGCGTGGATGTTTTGACGGTGGCGGTCGAGTTCCAGACAGGCGCTATGGATGGAGATCCGGTGGACAGTCCGCGCCCGTTAGCCAACGCGTTTGTGTCTATTGTTCCTCCGCCCTGCTTCATCAGTTTCTTAAACTTGGAGCGTTTATTCTGAAACCAGATCTTCACCTAGAGAGAGAGAAAAAGAAAGAAAGACAAATTAAACAGAGCGAGCGACAACACCTGTTTCTGTTATCGAATCGCGCGTAATCGAATCGAGTTCGAAAAGAACGCGATTATTAACTTCTATGTTCTAAAATATTTCCCTCAAACAGACGCGTGTTATAAAGTCGATTTCAAAAACAACATGCGAAGATCAACTTAATTTATTTTTAAAAAAATTGTTGTAGGCTACATGTGACATGTTTCGCGTTCGTTATCGTAAAGTCTCTAAATTCTTTGATTGAAAGCGCGTAAAAGCACATGCCTGTGTTTGCGTGAGCCCCAGTGACGCGGCGAGCTCGGCTCTCTCCGGCAGAGCCAGATACTGGGTTTGCTGGAACCTCCTGTTCAGAGCCTGCAGCTGGAGACTGGAGTAGATGGTTCGGGGTTTGCGGATCTTTTTGCCTTTCCCGTTGAAACGCACCTCTCCTCCTTCCACCACGGTGTTTTTCTCTGACTCTGGTGCTGGGGAGGGAGAAAGAAAAGAAAGTGTCTCACAAACTGTGCGGCTCACATCACTGTGCACAAGTTTTACAGGCGGCACTTTAGGTATAATTAGCCTTAATTGCATACATTGTTTATAGCATTACGCAATAAATAATTACCAAGCCTAATAACAGCACATCTGGGCTACTCCAGTCCAACATTCTTGCAGTGCGCAGACAAATGCAACGACCAGTGAAGACCAAAATACGCGCAGCATTTCTTACCTGGGTCCTCCAGTCTCGTCTGCGCCAAAGCCGAGTTGTTTGGGTAAGTCTGCACGGTGCTGAGGTACGGGCTGGAGGAATGGCTACCGACCGAGTTGACGTATGGATAAGGCAGGGATCTGGGGAAGGACGGAGCCGGGCTGTATGCGCTGTCGTGCTGCGGGTGTCCGGACGAGTGTAAACAGTGCATTGAATAATGTCCGTGGGTCATGGATGAAGGCGACATTTGCTGACTTGGTGGCCCAAATTCCATGAACACGCTCTTTCCTGAGACTGGGCTGTTTAGACTCTCTGGTATTGTAGACATGGTCATGTCTCTCGCTCGCTCTCTCTCTCTCTCCCTGCTTTTTTGTTTTCTTCTATGATCTGAGTGAAGGATGGATCCCAATTTAAGCTCAACGGATTTTTTCACTTTCCATTCATAAGAAAATGTAGTTTGTCTCTGTGAAAAGTCTAGGTACGATGCTGTGGATCCACACAAACTCGCTCAAAGGTTTGAATCAGGGAATCATGAATATTTATCCAAGGTGCTCTCTGATTGGTCCACTCCCTCCAAGAGCGATGCGGATTGGTAATCTGAGGGTCGGGTCCGACGGACCTGATAAACTCAAGAAATAAGACCAACCTGTGACTCTATTGTGTAATGCTAATGTAGAAATTTAGGGAATGGACGAAGACACATAGGCCGTATGTGGAAGGCTCAAACCACCACATTTAACACATGCAATTTAAAATATCATCATTTTGATATTTGGTCTTCTTGATAACAGTTTTAGGCCTCTTAGTTAACAAACAAAACCAACCAATAACATATATGAACAAATGTTTTCTTTTAATAACAATTTGTTCTCGTGTCAATAATGGAATTATTATTAGCCTAGCCTACATTATTATTATTATCATCATCAATGCATTGACTTAATATAAACAAGTGTAAACAAGAAACAAAGTGATATGACATATAAAAAATATATATAATAAACAAATTTAACATGGCCCTACATTTTATGCTGGTTACGGCATCGTGAACAATTTTTTTAAACACCTAACAAATATGATTAAGTACAGGTATAAATGTGTGTCTCCAAGCAAAGATGAATTACGTTGATGATTCATTTGGTTAAAATGCTAGTCTCGAGTGCTTGAAGACACAGCTGAAACCAGCTAAATTAGCATAACACTGTTGTTTAATTTTCATACGCATAATTAGCTGTGTATTTAACACTTGCGGATTCGCATCACTCGCATGCGCGCGTGGGTTGAATTATTGCGCGCGAGGATCAGAGAAACAGGTCGATGTTGATAACAGCTCCTGTTATTTGGTGAATTCCTTTCACATCTAAATTTGGTTGATATTGCAGTGCGTTGGTTTATATAGCATGGTTATTGTAAAAAAAAAAAAAAAAAATACGTTGAAATATTTTTGTTTTTTGACCTGGTTGAGCCTTAAATGCGATTAATTAATCCACGTGACAGACCAAATCATGCTGAAAACAGTAATAAATATTCAAAGCATGAAAACAAAGCAACAAATAGCACATCTACACCAAGAAAATATATGGTCCCCACGTTTAGCCTACTATTTAAAGTTTACACTATTCTATGACGGCAGCTATCACAACAACACACACAATTATATCTAATTAATCGCTATAAACCCATCAAAATGGCTATTTCTAAATACAAAAAGAGCCTATATACATTTTTTTTTTACGGTTGTAGGTATCGACTCTTTACCTGGGATTAAGGAAGCAAAAAATAAAAACCACTAACCACTAAAAATCGAATAATCATATCAATGTTAATTATTTTTGATAATGAATTATTTTACCACCTGACTAGGAAATCGTTGTGACAGTTATGCAGACCATTGCTCGCCATTAAAGTGAACATGGGCCATCTCTGCTCTTAGATTTCATTATTAGTTAAACAATATACATTATATGTCAAACCTTTTCAAAGAACATAGCATTTTGAAGACTCACTCGAGGTACGGTTTGGATAACATGAAAAAAATTGGCGGATGCATGTAGAGAATGAAGTGACAAGAACTGATTGAAACATTTTCCCACATGTGAAGCTTTCTCAGAAACATTATTTTCACGACAGCTTCATAAGCAAAAGAACACCATTCAATAAAACAATTTAGATATTGTATAATATGGCAAGCTGCAAATATATCCGTCTTCAAGACAATGAATAAAATGGGTAACACTTTATTTTACAGTGTCATTGTTACATCTGCAACATGTAGTTACTATAGTAATAATTATAAATTGTGCATAATTATATGCAACTAACCCTAAACCAAACCCTAACCCTATAGTTTCCTGATATTACGGAGCCTACATGTATAATAACAATGTAACAAAGACACATTAAAATAAAGTGTAACTATAAAATGCAAATTTAAAAGTGGAGAGAAAAAGAAAATGCTTATTTCCCATGAAGCAGAAGAGAACGAGACGTGCTCGTACCGTTTGTGTGCGACTCCCCGTTGAACACGGATCACACCTCCACATCCTCCTTTCATTTCTATCTCTCTTTCTCAGTCTCTGCGGTTGTCTTTCCCCCAGTCTTCATAAAAAATGGTCATAATCCTCACACGTATTCACTTACATTCCGTCATGATAAAATACGTTAAAAACAGAAAAGCCTCGAGCAAAAGTCCAGAACATTGGACAAAAATGTCATTGGCACCAACACGATGCCCAGATGATATGGACTGACGAGCACACTTTAACAATACCTGTTAGATATCCACCGTCCTCAAAATGGTCCAATTTAAAGCAATTTGTATTTCAAATGACATTTGCAATCTACCACGGGGATTCTTCAACAATAGCGAAAATAATGACGGTATTACAACCGATAATTATCATCATTCAGATCACGCCGAACAAGTTACACGTGTGTTTATTCTCTTCGATTAATCTGGAATTATGAATAAATAAAACGGCATGGCAAAGGACAGCAAATTTCACGTAGAACAAACAAGACTCGCTTCAATATTGATAAATTCCCAAACGTGTAGAATTACTTAATTAGAAAATTGATTTGTTCTTGTATTTGCAATTATTTATAATTATGCAATGTCACTTGCTGTTGTTTTTGTTGTTATTATTATTTTATTGCGTATGATCTTTAACATTTTTAGGACGAGCAACACTAACACAATTCATGAGCACTAGAGTGTCTCCAGATCTGAACGAACCGTCGTGGGAAATCAGCAAAAATGTATATTAATAAAACTATAGAAATAAGGTTTTCTTATACAGATTGTGTAATGATATTAGTTCACTTCAGAAAACATTATACCTTAAGGATTATTTTACACCGAATTGCCTTTAGAATCTAAAGTAAAAAATATTGTTTTATTACCAAAAGGTTCTGCTACTCTAAATACTATTTGGGATCATTTTCAAGAGTGAGTTTAGCTAAATGAAAACGGCAAAACGTTGGTCTCTTATTTATAATACATTATTGACATCACATAACAGTATCTTCCTATCCATGTGGTCAGTGCCATAATAATTATACAGCACATTCCAGCTGCCCACCATGTCAGGATGAAACTGCAGCAGTTTTCTGTTTAGAGCGACTCAAATAAAGCAGCATGTGAGATGACGAGTTATAGAGCACTTTCCAGAGAAGAGGATCATCAAGAATGAGAGTCAAACACCTGCTATGCTGCCCTGATTTAGTGCACCAGGCCAGTTCAGGCCCACTCAGTGTGTGTGTGTGTGTGTGTGTGTGTGTCTGTTTCAGATACAGACATGAGCTGACAAACTGCTTCAAAAAGAGACAATTGTGTACATGGCCTCATCCGTCCGCTCGGCGGGTCTGATTCTGGACTGTAAAGGGACTTTGCAAATGTGCGTCCGTGAGTAAATTTAAAGCAAAGTCCCTGATTGGTTTCTGTTTTTAGTGGCACTGGATTCTTTTTTAATTGTTTCAATATGAAGCTCTCTGGTTAGTGTGACCCATTAGATGTCCTGTTGATAAAGCGTTCCTGAGAACCAAACCCCAAATCCGGACAGATGTCTAATTATTTTAAAAATGGTTAACAAATTGTAAGACATCATCACGATGAAACCAGGAATTAATAACAATGAAATTCCTTGGGTCTAGTTGAACATTGATATTTCTGAATATGTAACTGCACAGTAATATGCATTTTAGTGTGAGAAGAGCACAGTGCTTTTTGTGTTAGTATGTGTTTTTAAACAGGGTCAATGACATTTTCAGTAAATTCAGATCCACATCGAATCAAAATGTGAATTAAATTCAAACTTGACATAACGTACAGACATAAATAAGTTGTAGTGCACCATAAGCTGCCATTCAGCCTAGACTTCATGTGTTTGCCTCATGTGAAAGTGCTTCCTACTGACAGACCCTACATTATGATGGAGGGGTATTTCAAATTAAAGAGACAGAGCACTTATGAAATGGAATATGATCCCATTATCATATTAGTAAAACACACACATATTCACATGAAAAACTGCAGTGTAAAAAAGCCCTAGACTCAATTTAGTTTTCCTCCATCACATATTTGGACTGAACGAATCAGGTTTAAGTGGAGCGGTTTAAAGCGTTATTAAGACAGCATTAACATTGACATCTCAACTGGATGCATCTGTGTTTGAGGACGTACATCGGTCCAGTTTTCATCCAGGGACTTACAATTACACCTTATTTACAAAGCGACACACACCCGCTAATAGGAATTCACCCCTGTTCTTTCCCACCAGCAGCAAAGACACACAGCGGCAAATTCGATCAGACGTAATGATCCAATTTCAGAGTATCTGATCAATCCTGATGATAAAACAGCTGTGGGTTTTTCTGGGTTTCTCCTGGAGGGTTTTAAGCAGGCAGCACCTTCAATTTGCTGCTCCACTGAATTCCAATGGACAAAGAGACACTGTGAGAGTATTTGTTGAGACTGAGAGCAACATGTGCGAGAGAGGACACTCTGAGGTGTAACCACAGATTACTGTGTCAATCAGTACGGAACGGCTGAGTGTGATGTTAAAATAATGCAGCCGGCGGGTTTGTAATGTTTTGTTTCCATTAGAATGTCAAAGACTGAAGACAAGAAACTTTCGGAGAGAATTAGACACACGTTTAATCACTCACACTCTTAAAAATGAAGGTTCCAAAGGGGAAGTGAAGAACTTTTCGAAATTCTAAAGAACCTTTTCCACTATAAAGAACATGCGTCCCAATGGAAAGGTTCCATGGATGTTAAAGGTTCTTTATGGAACCATCGATGCCAATAAACCTTTATTTTAAGAGTGCATATCCCATTTTTTTCTTGAATTGTGATCTAGTAAAATACATAATGAATGCACAATTCTTATATTTGTAGAATTTTACATTGCTTTAAATAGACATTCAGGTGTTTTTTTTTTATCATGCGGTTTCGGTTTCATCCAAATTGTTACATTTTTGCAATGTATAATCGTTGGTGTTTTTGTGTGCGTAACAGTCAATGAACCCTCTCTGGAGCTCAATTCTGACCAGAATCAGTTTTAAAACTTGGTTTAAATGTTTAGTTCAGTCATGAAACTCTAGAGGGCGCAGGCTGATCAGTTCTTTACATTTAATCTGCAAGCAATCACATCAATACCACATGGCCAACGCTATCTCACGACCAATTCGTACAAATGAGTACGAGGTGGCTAATTCTTACGAATTCGTATGACCTCACTCGCAAGAATTCATAAGATTTGTCTAAACCCCAGTGACGGGTAGGTTTAGGGGCGGGGTACGGATTAGGTAATTCGTACGAATTCATACGAATTGTGCAACTTGTAAAATATGTACAATTTAGCAAAAATCGTACAAATTCGTACGAATGAGGTCGTATGAATTCGTACAAATTAGCCACCTCGTAAAATACATATGAATTGCGTGAGATCAGGTTGACATGGCTCAAGCTGTCTGGCCTGACAATGAGCCAATGTGATTGCTTACTCAACATTTAAATATTTAGTTGTGAGGCAGTCCTGCAGTTCCTCTGAACCCCTCCACCTCCCCCAGCTCCACCTGCCTAGATCTGTTATGGGATTTATGTATCTCTATTGTGTATTTAGTAGCAGTAGCAAGTCCACACATGCTAAATATTAAAATGCTGGGTTGTTTCAACACAAATTTGGGTCAAATATGGACAAACCCAGCCGTTTGGGTTACATTTTTTAATAAAAAATGTTAACCCAATGGTTGGGTTCGTCCATATTTGACCCAAATTTGGGTAAAAACAACCCAGCATGTTTGGAGATCATGGACTCATATTGTTTTCCGTCTTTTAATTTTCTGATTTTTTTTCTTTTTTTTCAGCTTAGGTGATAGGTCTCTTCACCTCTTGCTCTGCTTTTGGAAAACATACAAACACAAATGTCTGCAGAGCTGGCCAGTGGTTCACACCTGTAGATGAAACACACACATGTTCTCTCCAGCCATACGCTCTTTCTGCAGGCCACTGCTGTTTCGGATTTCCTGTATTTTATTGACAGTGCAGAATTACCACACTGGATAATAATGATCAGGACAAATAATATTATGCGAAATTATATCATGTCATGTTTACTGAAAAATAAAAAAATGTCAGTGTTAAATCTGCCCACTAGTCTGGATTTCTGAGCATGCTTCATTTAATGAAAGATCAGAGCCTTTAAAAGACCCTCCATTCATTCCCTAAAATGTAAAATCTAGCCGCAAATGACAGGTGTGCGTGTCACACGATTGCCAAACCACACGGTTGTGATCCAGCAGCGGTTTTGTGGCCGATTGGATGGAATCTTCTGCTACCTGCTAATCTACACCCATCACTCACCTGGGCCGCAGGTGAGGGCGAGCGGAGACCGCATACACAGCTGCTCTGAGCACGCGAGAGAGACCAGCCAACAACCTCCATCATTACTCCAGCAGCAGGGGTCAGAACAGTCTGCCCAGCATCCCCCCACATGCCCCAAAATTGCCCTCCAAAAATGACCAATTACCTGAGTTAGGTGCTACTGGGAGAAATAGAAAAATCCGCCCCAATAGATGGTTACTTAATGCATCAAGAGCAGAAATGGTTGTGGAATTGTCACTTGTGGTATGTTTGCTTTGCTTGTTGTGTCTCCCTAAGCCCGAGACAGGCAGTCATCAAATCTTCAAACTAAGCAGCAAATTAAAATCAATAAAAGTCATAGCCTGGCAAACCGGGGCCATTTGGAGCAGCCGAGGCCTGCGGATGATTTTAAACAGCTGGATCTGCACATGCCCGATCTATGGCGCGGCTTTATTTAGGTGGCTCTCGTGTGCATATTGAAACAAGGTTTGATTACACCGTGGCAAACGCACTTCCCCATTGTCCAATTAATGTCCCCATAAAGAGGGGAAACATGCAAATTCTCTAATGAAATAATGAGGCACGGCGGAGGGGGCAGCGGACGGCTGGAGAGCCACGTTCTCCTTCTCTTTAGGGTTTTGTTCGGAGTTAAGTCCCAAACAAAGCCAGGGGAGAGGTCAGTACTCCAGCACACCTGAACACGTTTCCCTCTCCCCTTGATCTACTGAGGCAGCCCGCCATTAGTCTTAATAATGGAAAATTGTCATGTTGATACAAGTCTCTCTCTCTTTGTGAATAAGTTGTAGGTAGAAGCTCCATTTATTTCAAAGTTCTTTGTGCCGAAAGGCCAGGAACGGGGCTTTTGTGGTGGGGAAGAGAAAAAGGTGCTGGATGCTCTTTCCATAGTCAAGATAATTATCCCCACTGTGACCTTAATGATCCACCCTTCTCCCCCAGCGACTTCTCCGCCCGACCCCTCCTCCGTGCCCTGTGTCAGGGAATATGAAAACCCCTATAATGAAACCATTTTGGCTGATGGAAAAAGGGCTCCTCGAGCTGCACTTGCCACAAAGACGGCTCAATTATGTGAGTAATTGTGATAATTTTCCATCCATTCATGGCTCTTTCTGAAAGGGAAGGAAAGAGAGGAGAAAACAGAGAGAGACACTGAAAGGGAAATTACACAGACAATGTCGAGTGTGAAAATTGTTGCACAAAAAAATGACTGTAAGAAAAGTGCAAGTCTATAAATAAATATGTTAATGCGGGGAGGCCGTACACACGCGCGCTCGCGCGCGGCCTCACGTCACAAACAAAAGGCGCGCGCTCGGATAGATGACCGCTATAGGGGGAATAATGCCGAGATGAAAGTACATGTGCAGCTGTCTGAAAATTAAAGCTCTTTCGACTTCCTATTGACAAAGCTGAGCCCCTAAAAAAGCTCCCCAGTGGTTAGAGATCATTTTGAGCCCTGTGACAGGAAAAAGGATAATTACCTCTCTGAGAGAGGCAGGCGGACTGACGCGCCCTTCAGACGCGCCGCTGAATGCACGAGCTTGATAGAAGGCAGGGGAAATAATTTTGTGCTTTGCTTTTTCTTTTATTCCGCGGAACACGTTTGTTGGGTGGAAGACAAGGCGGCGAGCGGCGCTGAGTGCATTAAACCCTGGGTGTTCGCAAATATAAGGTTCCTCTGTCCATCATCTCGCACCTAGAGAAGAGAAGAACTCTGAAATGCATTAAAATGTCTCCGCCATTCTGCCGGCAGACAGCAGAGGCACTGAGATACTGCATTAGGCTTCAGTTTCCCAGCGGGAGTCAGATTAAACATTTCCTCACAATGCTAAAGGATATTCAGGACTCTTCTCGGAGAAAAGAGCTCAGCCTGTAATTTCTCTCTATGAAGAAAATTCATTCTGCGCCATTTCACAAATGATACATGTAAATGCCGAGTAATTCATATTCAAAACCAATGGTTCTGCAATGAAATTTGCTTTTTACCGGGGCAAAGTGGAAAGGGAGATGGTGAAAAGTATTCAAATATTTACTCTTGTAGAGCGGAAGTGTACACAGACGGAGACTGAGATCTGTTGAACCCTGATATTTCAACAAATAAAGCTGTTAGGGGACCGTCATGTGTGACTAGTCCTCAAGATTTCAATTCTGAATCGCACAATGGCATCCTCAGGTATCTTCTTACTTCTCCCTTCATCCCTAAACTGCTCCCACATGTACGAGGTCTGACCTCCATGTGAGGGTCCGCACATCTGGAGAAGCCGAGGCCACTGGAGCTCAACCACTCAGTCCAGGGATTTCTGATTCATCATTCGTTTAACTCTTTCTTGCACTTATGTGTCCAGTTCTCTCATGGACACACGTGTCCATTTCTCAGTGAAACGCAGTGACCAGTTGTCATGTCACCCTTGTAATTGCCAGAATGGTTCCTATAAGAACCAAGGTGTGTTTTCTGAAACATTTAACACACAAACAGGCAGATACCCCTGTTCTTCAGACGCTAACACCAACAAAAATGACAAAAACAACAATTATCATCACTTAAACTGAAGTAATAACTTAATTTGCATCGCATCTGTCAGCTTAATAAAGACCCCAATATGCATAACAAAAGAAGAGACTGCAGCACAAAACACCTGCATACGTTAAACATATGAATAAATAAACAGTAATAATCAAACGGTTGATTTACTGGCGTTTCAAAAGAGTTTCTTATTTTAAGATAAAAACACAGTAACCTATATTTCTGTATGTACTGTTAATAATATAAAAAAGTGCTGATTGTGTAGGTATTCAGTCCCTGTGCTCCTGTGTTTATGCTGATTTATGGTTTCCTTATAAAAGACTTGTGAATGATTACAATAAACCAGTTCAATGGGATCAAAGAGCATTCAAGTTAGAAATCAACTGATAACCCTAACCCTAACCCTAACCCTAAACCAAAACCCTAACCCTAACCCTAACCCTAACCCTAACCCTAACCCTAACCCTAACCCTAACCCTAAACCAAAACCTAACCCTAACCCTAGACAGAATGGCTGTTATGTAACACAATAATACTATATCAGTAAAATTTTGTGGTTTTATTCAATAAAAAAATATAAATTATGTAAGGACAGACATCAATGTCACTTTAATTAACAAAATATCTCCCTAAGGTGACGAATACACCAATTTACAGTGAACCATATGCAAAGAACGTATAATGTATTCTTTAAATAAATATCATGGTGATGCAAATAAAAATGTAGTGCCTTTTCAAACAAAAAACATGCGTATTGTATGGAACGTTTTGTTTTTTAGGTTTTAGACAGCAAGGTTGGTGAATGCAGTTGAAACAAGCCAGCAAAATGTAAATGTTGGCGGGGAGAGAACAAATCAATAGGTGTGTTTTAGTTCATCTGTGTTTTGAAAATCACAGAGCTGTCAGTGTGCTGGTAAAACCCTCAGACCCCCGGAGCCCAAGTGAGGGGTTCAAGATCCAGCGGTCTGGATGGACGTGTGTGTGTGTGTGTGTGTGTGTGAG
The DNA here is from genome assembly GCF_949152265.1 of Phoxinus phoxinus. Lineage (NCBI taxonomy): Eukaryota > Metazoa > Chordata > Actinopteri > Cypriniformes > Leuciscidae > Phoxinus > Phoxinus phoxinus. The sequence continues at coordinate 7,624,811 of NC_136882.1, read as the reverse complement.
GTGTGTGTGTGTGTGTGTGTGTGTGTGTGTGTGTGTGTCTGTGTGTGTGTGTGTGTGTGGTTATAAATGTAGAGTTAGTGTGAGGGATGAGTCGAGCTGTCTGTGTAGAGTGATGCTGACTCCACTGTAATGACAGAGAGGGTAATGACAGAGCCCAAACAGCAGGAAGAGGAAGATCAATCTACAGCCTGAGAGAGAGAGAGAGAGAGAGAGAGAGAGAGAGAGAGAGAGAGAGAGAGAGAGAGAGAGAGAGAGTGAGAGAGAGAGAGAGAGAGAGAGAGAGAGAGAGAGAGATGGAAGCGAGGGGAGGGACATGCTGCAAAAAACAGGGGAGTGAGATTTCTATTACATTGGCTCTCTGTGTGTTAGCTTGCCCGCCTCGCTGTGGCAGTCGGCCCACGCCGCACATTAAAAACACAGTGGATCAATAACTATTAACACTCCTCGGCAGAGTCACACCGCTCACATGCCCCTCTCTCTCTCTCTCTCTCTCTCTCTCTCTCTCTCTCTCTCTCTCTCCACTCCTGCTTCTTTCTCCATTTCCCTCGGTCCACGACACTGGCCCGGCTCGCAGGCTGATGGGAGCGCGCATGGGGTCAGTGGGAATTGAGAAACGGAGGGAAGGAAGGACAGAATAACGAGAGGGGTGAAATGAAACGAGACGGGAGTTAGTAACCAGCCTGAGCAAACAACACACATTCCTCTTTCTCAGTCTGCTGTTTTTCCTGGCACTACTGCTCATGCATAAAAACACAACATAAAACTAGGCCCATCAAAGGCCCCTTTAAAGGCCTGTTTGTGGGTCAAGACTTGGTTTTAGGGATAAGGTTATAATGAGGTTAAGGGTAGGGTTAGGGTAAGGGTTCGGGTTAGGCACTTAGTTGTGGGTAAGGTTAGGGGTAAACTGCTAGAGATTGCATTGTGTCAATGAATGTCCTCATAAAGATATATGTACAAGAATGGTGTGGGGGGGGGGGGGGTCTAAGACCACATTGTATTATTATAATTAGTTGTGATACTGATAATTTGTAATGAAAAAAGAACTCGACTGGTCACCCATTTTCAGATTCTGAAAAAAAAAAAATGCTAACCTAAAAATGGTAATGGTAACTAAATCTAAATTAACTGGTTTGGTAACACTTTAGGTTCATTAGTTAACATTAGTTAATGTATTAACGAACATGAACAAACAATGAGCAATACAATATTAGTTAATCTTTGATAATGTTATAAATCCAGCTGTTCATTGTTTAGTTAGTTCAGTGCATTGTTAACAAATACAACCTTTAATTTTAATAATGTAATAGTACATGTGTAAATTAAAATTAACTATGATTAATAAATGATGTAGGAGTACTGTTCATTCTTATGTTAACTAAGTTAAGTAGTGTTAACTAATGAACCTTACTGTAAAGTGTTGCACTGGTTTTATTCAAGTCAAAAATGATATTTAATATTGCTAAATATACTAATTTATCAAGCAAAACGCATGTGTATGGGTTAAATTAGGTAGAAATAGAAATAACAATTGCAGGCTCACACTTTTTTCAGTGCAGTCACTCTGGCCATTGATAACATCTCACACACGAAGAGGAAAACTGCAGCTGGAGGCATACACCAACATCAACAACAACAACATTGTAAGTGACTAAAGGAAGGAGTTTCTGAGAAAGAGAGCGAAGGATAAACAGACTGAAAAAAAAATAGTGAAAAACATAAAATTAGCTGCAATTTGGGTACGTTTCTGGTTAATTGTCCTTCGGGACATGATTTGATCTACAGATCTAAACGTTTAGCTGCATAATAAAGCCTCAGTCAGCAACAGGAAAAGCAAAAACTTAATTATTTCCAGCACAAGCAGCGGATTATTTCCAGTAGCAATGATATCATATCCTGCAGTCTCACCTGATCAGGAATAAAATGGTCACCTAGTGTGAGATCAGCAGGATGCCGAAAAGAAGACTTTTTAGATGTTATCCTAATGGTCACACGGAAGCGGTGTCATGCATTTACGCCTAAATATATCACAAAGTTTATTTTCATCATTTCATTTGAAAAGGTTATTGCTGACATTTAAACATATTTTCCTGCCAAAGCACCAGTGTAAAGTACTGAGCAGTCAACATATCAATTTTAAGTGGCTGATCCTAAAACTATTTACCAGGTTTCAGGTTCCAAAACTAAGGTTTCATTCACCAGTACCAAGAGTTTTTCTTTTTGTCTTACTTCCGCACCTATTTTAACTATCATGGCAAATTCACTTACATTTAATTTGAATATAACAGAATACTGGTAGTATCACTTAATGCTTTAATCACACATTAGTTGGAAAAACAACAACAATAATAACTCATGGTATTTCTTTATTAAAGGTACACTATGTAACTTTTGGCACTCTAGCGGGTAAAAAACAAAACGGCATGTATTTTGTGGAAGAACATTGTTTTGGTTCTGCTTTGGCTCTGTGTGACTGTGCGGATGAATATGATCATAAAACATTCACTAGGCTTAAGAAATTAAACCAGTTTATATGGAAAGGATCTTAGGCTGACCAGCTGAAGACGTTACTGTAGCTTTACCCATTTCTAGACGCGGTACTTCTTTGAAAATAAGGAAGAAAATAATAGCAACCTTAGAATAAGGTAATAAGGTAAAAGGAATAAGGTAAAATAATAGAAACCTTGAAAATAATAACCATAATGAAATGAGCCTTACGCTTTACAATGAACTCTGTTATGAGCTACATATGGCAATTTATCTGTTCGACAAAATACCTTACTCACGTGTTGAGTAATAAAAACACCATCTCTGTGTCGCTTTTACAACATTTCAAATCTCTCCATTCTCTCCATCTCCGAAAAGCCAAGCCAATGTTGATTGTTTTATTGTATAATTACGATTCTCTTTTTGCCAGCAGACTCTCCTTTTTTCAGTTTTTTTTTAAACGTGTTATTCCCTGGAGGTTGGAGATTGAACTGCTCCATGTCACCCTTTCTCGCTCGCGCCGCTTCAAGTCGAACACACCTACCTTTTCTCTATTTACGGACGAGATATGTAAGAAATTTCCTTCAAAAAACCATCCTGCCAAGTTTAAAATATAAACGCTTATAATAGGCTTACCATAGTGAATCAGGGAAAGAAAAAACACGTTTTGGACGAAGTATTGATGGATGCATTGACTCCTTCGAACCGAAAAAAGTTACATAGTGTGCATTTAAAAAAGAAAAGAAGAGAAAAACATGTCAAGTCTACAATGTACTGTATATTCAGGATTCCCTGTATTTACTAGGAATCCTGAATATACATTATAGACTCGACATGTAGTAGATTGACTCTGGAGCATGAAGAGAAACAAAGTGTGACTCTATTCCAAAGCTACTGTCTCCACAATTGGTTCACTGTGAATCACTGTGTTTGTTAAGTAATGAGGCGGCCAATTAACTGTGACCGCAGATTAATGAAGTCGTGGCCTCTATGGACAAATTTCAAGCAACAGTTTGTGAAAATGCATCCAGCATCCAGCTGTCAAACATCTCCAGAGTGAATCAACACAAAGGACCATGTGACTTTTGGCGCTTTGAACAACAATACCTTTAATCGCCTCAGTAATATAAAACCACACTTTCCCATCTCAGACCAGTCATTACACCAGTCTGTGTGTAATTTGTCTCTTTCATTAGTGAGACGGGGCATCAATGAAGTTTTTCAGTGTTGTACAGTCTCTATACAAGACCTCCCTATCTCATGTCAACTGAGGTCTCGTAATGGCCCTGTATGTGTGTATCAGCCAAACACAGACGTTCAGTGTGTTCCCTAAACTGCGCTTCATCTGAGCCCAAACCTGGAGGATCATAACAGTTTGGCCGGCTTGAGCTCTGGGCTTTGACTGCTCTGAATGGGTGGGTAATGGGATGGAGGGGGAGGGGAGGGGGGTCCCTGCGTGATACAGGACATGAGCTGAATACCTCAATACCTGTCAGGTGTACGGTGACATTGCAACATTGTTTGGGGAGGTTCAGATTGATTTCGGATAGCCTGGCTGGAGCAGAGGCTGATGGGAACTGTGTGATTCGCCAAAATAAAGCCATTGGTTTCATCTGTTGTCATGCCAACCTGGATGGGAGAGAAAAGAGGAAAATAAAGCGAAAAGTGACACACAGAACTGAAAACCTGAAAGATAGGGGGGAAGTCGACTGATGATTGCTGATAGTGTTGTGTATTTGCTGTTTGTATTGTTTTAGAATTTTGCAAATCAGTTAAAGGTAAAATATGTAAGCATTTTATAATATAACATCCAAAAATCACTTGGACAGTGTAATATATATTATACAGTTGTGTGCTTACAATATCCCAAAAGATTTTTAATTTCAGAGAAATTACCATTCTAAATAATGGCTCGCCCCTGACTCCCTGTTCACTTGTCGCCTGTCAATGACGTAATATCCGCGTTATCCCTGGTTTCCGCTCGTACAGCCATAGTAACCATGGCGACAGAGTGAAAAACTGCGTTACGTTGTTTCGTTCAAACATTATGGATCAAGGCAAGCAGACTTTGGGACAAAAGGAGAACTAAAACGAGGATCAATATCAGCGTGGCGTTTTCGTGATGCCGAGAGCTCCACGTTTGTGACAAACTCGGACTTGACAGAGATGACGCTCTTGCCTGCACTTTATTAGACAGGAGAGCAAATGTACATAAAACTAATCAATGTTATATAGTTCAGCATGATGAACTGTTAGAATATGATCAGAATGTTATTCTAATGTTGATCTAGCTTCCTGCTAGTCTCATACAGACAAACTAACACATAGAATAACATTCAACACTCAAATGGAGTTTAGTGTGATAGTGTAGAGCGGGTGAGACAGCGCTGCGTTACCTCACAATTTTCATTCGTCTAATAAACTGTAATTCAGCACTTGCGTGTAGATCGGTAGAATTAAATGTCCTTATTCCTTTATATCCGCGGGACTCGCATGTGGCCAGCGCTTGTATCTGTCTCTTATTAGCAGACGCTCCCTTCATACCACAGTCATTTTAAAAACATCAATGTATTCACTCATCCATAAACATAATTAGATCCATCAGCTTCACGACAAGATCCATAATTCTGCTTATAACTGCGTCATCAACCTACACCTTTGTAATTGTAAGAGGTTAGCGACCCCTAGCGGTGAAAAAAAAAAAAAAATTATAGCTTTAATACTGCGAACACAACCCAAAAATGTGTTCCGAAGGCAATTTACTTGCCACCTTTGTTCTGAGTGCTGGTATTCTAATCTTTTTTAGATCTGCATGGTATTCTTGAGGTGTTCCAGTCTGGCTTTAAAGCATTTCATAGCACAGAGACTGCACTTATAAAAGTTTTTAATGATTTTTTAATCTCAACAGACTCTGGAGATTCTGCAATCCTTAAGCTTTTAGATCTCACAGCAGCATTCGATACTGTCGACCACAGTGTTCTTATCTCTCGTCTCGAGCACAGCGTGGGGATTAAAGGCACGGCACTAGAATGGTTTAGATCATATTTTTCAGAGAGAGTGTTCAAAGTTGGTTTTGGTGGCTCTACTTCACCGCAGCACCACTGACATGTGGAGTTCCTCAGGGCTCTATTTTGGGGCCGATTCTCTTCTCCCTTTATTTGCTTCCCCTTGGATCCATCTTAAAGAAGCATAACATCAGTTTCCATTTTTATGCAGATGATTCACAGATCTCAGTTGCCTATCAAAAAGTAAGGGTGATAATTCCCTAAAAAGACTGTAATGGTGCGTTCACACCGGATGCGAATAGCGCGAGTGATTTCAATGTTAAATCAATGCAAAGACGCGTTACGCACGTAAAAAATGAGGCGTATAGACGCGAATACGCCTCATTCGCGCATCAAGTTCACGCGAATTGAGCGTCTGCCGCGTTACGCGCGAATAGTGCTTTTTGTGCATTCACGCGTTTGACGCGAATTCGCATCTGCCGCCCAAGTTGAAAAATCGGAACTTCTGCGTCAATTCGCGCCACGTTAACCAATCAGGAGACTGCTTGCTTCAAGTGGCATAAAGTGATATAGGATTATGATCGCTCCGATGCGGGACACCAGGTCATCAAACTGGGCGTGGACAGGCGGAAGTACCGCTGAAAGCGACCGTCATCCAGGCGTAGCTCCTGGAGCAAATGGTGAAAAACTCGCCAAACTGGGTTCGCCTCCGAAGGGTCTCCAAATACGGCGATGATGATCCCAACGTCACCGTTCTGCTCTCCAGAGCAAATACAGAGCGGTGACTCTCTCGATAAATGATCTATCAACACACACATCTTGTAAAAAGATGGCCACCAACGGGTTTCGAAACTTTTGAAACTTTCGCCTCTGACTTTCTCAATTTCGCTCTTGACGCGTGAATGGACACAAAGTGGTCATGCGTATAACTAGACGCGGCAGGCGCGAATTTGATGCGCTATTCTCGTCCGGTGTGAATGCACAGTTAGAGTGTTTTTATGACATTAAAGCCTGGATGGCTTTAAACTTTTTACATTTTAATCAAAGTAAAACCGAAGTCATGATATTTAGACCCAGCAGTTCTACTGATGCCTCCCAATTGGACCTGGGTCCCCTGACACCCTATGTCAAGTCCATGGTAACTAACCTTGGTGTTAAGATGGATAGTGATTTTCAACTAGAGAAGCAGATAAATTCCGTTGTAAAAGCTAGTTACTTTCAACTCAGGCTGCTTAGCAAACTGAAGCCATTTTATCTTTCACTGATTTTGAGAGGGTTGTACAGTATAAGATTTTATCACACCTCGCCTGGATTATTGTAATGCTTTATATGTAGGTTATAACCAGGCATCCCTCTCCAGAAACGAGATCACATTACGCCTGTTCTTGCCTCCCATCATTGGCTATCAGTTTTCCTCTAGAATACATTTTAAGATTCTGTTGTTTGTTTTTAAATCCCTTTATGGTCAAGCCCCAGCTTTTATATCTGAACTTCTGAAGCCGCACGCTCCTCTGAGGTCATTAAGGTCTGCTGACCAGCTACTCTTTTTTGTCCCTAGAATGCGGCTCAAAAATAGGGGAGATCGAGCATTTTCAGTCGTGGCCCCAAGGCTGAATGATTAGCCTCTGCATGTCAGATTGGCCCCCAGCCTTCACATTTTTAAATCACGACTTAAAACTCACTTTTATTCATTGGCCTTTAAACCTGCTTGAGAGTTGTATTCTGCATTTGTATTTTCTAGTTTGTCCCTTGTTTTTAAATGTTTGTTTTTGTTATGTGTTTATAATCTGTCCGAAATCATGTCGATGTCCAGCACTTTAGTTAACCTTGGTTGTTTTAAATGTGCTTTACAAATAAAGTTGGATTGGATTGGATTGTTGTGGGTGATATGATCGAAATGTTAAGTCTGTCATCTATATGCATAATTACACATCAACAAATTATGCTTGTCACTATATCAAATTGTTATAAATGGAATAAAACTTTACAGGTCTAACTATTAGAGTCCCCCTGTGGTGAAAATCAAGATTTTAATATTGTTTATATGTCTATGTGGTGTTTTTAATATATGCTTTAAGACAAACCATGTGTAAACTCATAAGTCAACACCATTGCTGAGTATTTTCTCCTTCAAACAGTCTCAAAAACACGGTTTGAAATCGCTGGTGTTTCTGACGTCACAAACTTGTAACCAATCAGGTCAACGTGTGACTTTAATAAGCAATAATTAGTAGTTTATTGAGGCAAAAGTATTAGTTAATTGTTAGTTAATAATGAGAATTGGACCCTAATCTAAAGTGTGATCTAAGAGGCTGTAAACATTTGTATTGTGAAAAGTGCTATACAAATAAATTGAACTTGTCTTTTCTAAGATAGACAAAATTAGGTGCGGATTAAATAATATATTAATTGAATTAATAAACAAATTAATTAATAAATAACTTCCCAGGGAAGTATTTTAACTGATCTAAAAGAGGGGCAAATCTTGGCAGAGAAGTGGCAGAATCACAAGTTAAGTGTGTGTAGAGCGAGGTCCATTAAACAGCCTCCATTAAGGGCCGTGGCCGTGTGTAGGACACACACACACTCCCTCGCTCTAGACGTGAGGAGTGTGCTACTGATATTGAGATGCTAATGGCTTCAGTACAATTATCTCACCATTTGAGCAAATGGACTCGGCCATGCGTGTGTGTGATCGTCTCGGAGAATGTGCTCTCCTGTACGTGTCGGAGCGATCGGCTTCCATGAATATGGAACTACATCAGATTCGGTCTTTGTCACAGAGGGTCATTATGGAAGCAAAAGCTTTTTATTGGGCAGCAAAAGAACAATATAGAGATGGGTCTGGTATTAACCATTGATTTTTATAAATTGTGGATGAAATGTAATGCAATGTAATGTGCATGAAAGCAGCAATCAAACATTTGGTTAAGGACAGTTCTGTAGATCTTTTGGATTCTGGATTAAAACTACTAAGGGAGGTGTGTGTGTGTGTGTGTGTGTGTGTGTGTGTGTGTGTGTGTCGGCGGCAGGGGATTCCCAGGTTTTTTGACTCTGAAATCTCACTGCAGCCTCTATACTCAACATGCGTGTGTGTGTGTGTGTGTGTGTGTGTGTGTGTGTGTGTGTCGGCACGGGCACAATGGTTGTCGTCACATAGTCTGGGCTAGTAATGTGCTGAGAGAGAAGGGAAAAAAAGAGATTGTACATGAAGATGAGAGCAGGTTGACTCTTACAATACTCTCATTTATTGCGCTGAGCCTCCAAGGCTCCCAGGCCGTCAGCCCCTCTGTCTACAAGCCTCGGCCCAGGACCGGATCTCCACCCTGGGGACACACAGACCGCTGACGCCCCCTCTCCACACATCAATCACACACTGCAATCCTCCAAAGACATGCTCAGGGCAAAGACAGTCAGATAAGAGATCTTCCTAAAATAAGAAACCCAACATACAGCATTCAATCGTCTAGTTGGTGATCTTCATCAAACAAACATTTCAAATGACTGTGGTGAATAAACTATCCAGTACTTTTCAGGTATTTTGCTTTGGACATATAAAGAGAGACACAGGGAGTCTCGGTTTCATACAGCGCACCCATTGCCCACCCATCTCAAACATAGTGCACAATAAAAAATAAAAATTATTGACCCAGCAAGCTCTTATCTCATTTGGGAGACTTTACACAACTCTTTTTACCAGTGTTGGATTTGCAAGGTGAGTGGATTTGCCAAAGTTGTTCAGATTAGACTTTTGTTAATTGGATTAATAGTAAAACTACTAATGCCCGATCCAAAAAGTCGCTGTTTGGATTTAAATAGGCAGATGCTTAAAATGTCTATGATTGGATAATTATTGCAGTGATTATTATGTTTCTAGCATTTTATATGTTTGGCAACCTAAAATTCATTGAAAGTGTTTGGGATGTGCTGTAGGAGACTTTACCGAGTGCTGGACTCTTGCATTGTCAACACAAGATCTTGACCAAAAACTGATGCACCTCTTGATGGAAATAAATGTTGTGATATTTTTCCATCCCAAAAAGCAATGAATTTAAGGTCTGGTCTCAGAAGTGCCAATTCATGTGTGGAAATTATTCTTCATGCTCCTGACCCAACCATTCTTTCACACGTTGAGCCTGAATCCATGAATCCATGATGTGTCTTCCTACATGGTTGTTTAAGAAATGGTTAAGAAAAGCTACACACTCCATCAATTAGGGCTAGAAGAACTGTTGCCAAACATATAACATGCTAGAAATATAATAATAACTGCAATAATGGTCCAATCATAGACCAATCATATTGCTCTTTTTAAATAATTCACTTTAATTGGTTTTGAAATAATATTCATTTACTAAAGAAATCTAAATTTCTTATTGGAATACCACAGCATTGATTGAATACACCATGTTCTATAGGCACTGTATTAGATCATGTTGTGACCTGTCACTTTTCATTGCAGTTAGATGGCCTTTTCCTGCCGAAGTGGGATCTTTTCAGCCCAAATAATCTGCAAACCAGACCAGACCAGACCAGATAATCAAATGCCTGGTTACACGAGGCTAGCCGGACTTCAACATGCATTACCTCCAAGAGCACCAAGAGCATGGCCACTGTGTCAAACACAACTTTAAATATCTTTAAATGCAGAGATTGAGTCCAGAGTCTGCTCTGATATTAGTGTGATTTCTGTGGTCAGGCATTTCGAGCTTCTGTTTAACATCCTCTATGTATGTGTGTTGATCAATGTTTACATGAATAAAACACTAAATTAAATCTGTGGTTACACTTTATTTTAAGGTGTCTGTGTTACATGATGTCACCTCTTAGCTGAATTAAACAAATGCAAACGTTAAGTCTGCAAGATTGTAAAGTATGGCAAATTGCATATTTTTACATATTGAATGTTGAATAAAATAGACGTGTGCTCAAAGTCAAGTGTGACCGAAGCTTCGGACTCGGACTACAGAGTCGTGTGCATTACTTTTATGGTGGTATTCTTGGAGCTCAGAAACGCTACAATAAAAACATCTTCCTAAGAAAAAACGTCAGGTTTGAAACAACATGGGGGTGAGTAAATGATGACCTGTGAGCGTTCCCTTTCAGACGTAGCAAACCTTTAAATCGTCACGATACTTAAAAATCAGACTTCTGCACGATCTGTCACGAGTGACTCATTAGACTTGAAATTGAATGGTGCATTTCTGGACGCTGAGATGGCAGTGTGGTCAACGTAATCAGGCCACCTCAATGAAGATGCTCAGTCATGATGAGGTGCTTACATGTGTTTCACTGAAAATACTGCCTGTTTAAAATCTCTCTCACACACACACACACACACACACACACACACACACACACACACACACACACACACACGCGCACGCACACGCGCACACACACACACACACACACACACACACACACACACACACACACACACACACACACACACACACACACACACACATGAGAATCTGGAGCCACAGACCCCTGTTGATTACTGAAGCAGTGTAACAGGTCACTGTGTGTGTGTGTGTGTGTGTGTGTGTGTGTGTGTGTGTGTGTGTGTGTGTGTGTGTGTGTGTGTGTGTGTGTGTGTGTGTGTGTGTGTGTGTGTGTGTGTGTGTGTGTGTGTGTGTGTGTGTGTGTGTGCAGGGGTCCCGTGATCTCATGGGCCAATCAGAGAGCCCATAAGGGTCCCGTGGAGCGGCACTGTGGGGTTCAACACTGTCCTTCTCCTCATCATCTTCATCACCCACCAATCAGAGAACAGCACTACAGCCACTCTCAACACACTGCACCCAGCGGGGAGGACACACACATACACACGCTCTTCTACACAGACATCTCCTGGCGGAGAACAGCATGTGTCCGAAAACACACTCACATGCATTTCAAAAGCCATCAGTGGGCCACTGAATATACAATCACACACACACACACACACACACACACACACACACACACACACACACACACACACACACACACACACACACACACACACACACACACACACACACACACACACACAGGCATACTCTTCCACGAGCCTCAGCAGGGTTTCCAATAGAGAGCCCTCTCTCCCACACACACTCACAAATTCACACAGTTCTCTGCAGAGTGAAGCCTTCATTCTCTGTCAGATACCTGAACACACACTTTCTCTCGAACAATCTTCTGTCTTTTTTTCTCTTCCACATCCTACAGTCATCATTGATCTCTCATACACAAATGCGCGTGCACGCACACACACACACACACACACACACACACACACACACACACACACACACACACACACACACACACACACACACACACACACACACACACACACACACACACACACACACACACACACACACACTACATCCTAAAGAAATTATGAGTGATGATTGGCCAAGCAAAACTCACCAGCACAATGTTTAAAGCTTGAATCTTTTGACTCGGAAATATGATTTAAAGAAATACTTCACCCGAAAACTAAACGTCTGTCATCATTTACTCAACATCCTCCGTTCCAAACCTGAATGAGTTTCTTTCTTCGGTGGGACACAAAAGAAGATATTCTGAAGAACGTCGGTAACCAAACAACTTTTACAAGTGCACTTGATTGTATTGAACGTGCACTTGAAGTGTACTTCAAACCTTACAAGTATATTTAAAAAAAAAGGCAAATAATATAATAATATTAATGCATCATTAAACATGTGTATATAAAATATATTTAATTACATGACATTTTAAATTACATTAATGTATATTTTACTTTGTAGTACAGCAGTAATAATCAGTATAATTTTATTTAAGGACAATAGAAGTCATTATGAAATATATACACAATATTATAAATTTATACATACTGTATAAAGATGTACTTAAGTGGGTCAAAAAAGCACTCTAAAGCTCAACTCACTGCATTTAATATACATTTAAACTACAATTTGTTTATGCATGTAATTAATTGTAATTCACATGTAATTAAGTGTGCAAGAATGTTGAGAGTAAATATATTATTTTAAATGATCTTACATAAACCACAAGACAAGCAAAACACAGAGACATTCAAAATACCTTCATGTTCCCCAAAATAAATCAATTCTAATGACATAATTGTACTGTTTTGTGTGCACATTTACTTGTACGTACCCCTTTAAGTCTACTGAGTTTTGAAAGAGCAAACTCTGAATCAAAGGTAAAGATGCCCTGAGGTCAAGAGGTCACTAGGGCTAAAACGACTACAGTAAATCTCCTCTGTGCATCTTCACTGATTAGCAGAACATAAAAAGTGTGTGTATGCAGACCTGCTGATGAGGGCACATGTATATCTAGGTCTGATGTGTGTGTGTGTGTGTGAGCGTGTGTGTGTGTAGTCCTCCAGACAGTGCTGAGAGTGTCTGTTAAAACCTCTGTGATTACCAGCACCTGTGCGGCCCACCGTCTCAACCAATCAGGTCACTGCGTTTGTGGTTGAACACGCAACCAGCTCATCAATATCTAGAAAGACGTGATGAACCTCTTCCGTCCAGGCGGAGGAAAGACCGAATCCTTGATTGTGCAGCTGTTACTACACCGCTGACAAGGGCCATGACCCACATCTATCTGGCTAGTCTCCCTCGTTCAGTAGACCATTGTCTAGCAAAAAAATCCTTACTAAACCAGCCTCGTTTGCCAGTTAGCTGTGCTAGAATCAAACCAGTGAGAAGAGTTCCACCCATGATATTTCCAAAAACAAGGTCAGGTTTGGGAGTGAGTGATAAACCTCATTTAAAGGGCCAGTTACCAAAAAAAATATGTTATACTTAAATGGATAGTTCGCCCAAAAGTGAAAAGACACTCACAAAGTGAAAATTTTGGCATCATATTTTTAAGAAAGTCGGTTGATGTACCCCATTGACTTCTATAGTATGGAAGTGCTATCGATGTTTGGTAATATGGGTCATGTTTGGTTACCCATATTCTTCAAAATTTCTTCCTTTGCGTTCAACAGAAGATTGAAACTCATACGGGTTTGAAACGGCATAATAGGAGTAAATTAAGACATCATTTTAATTTTGGCATGAACTATTCCTTTAAAACCAGAAGCATTTGGTCATGTTTGTTCAGCTGAACAGGTCTGCTCATTAAAAATACTTTAATAAATCAGATCCTTAATGTCAAGCATGCCGGATAAGCCAAAGATCTATTATAAATACTGCGTGTGTGCTATCAAACTCAGGAGCCTAAAGTTTCAAGAAACCATCAGTCAGCCCTAACAAAGAAAGCATTGGGAAATTATTTTTAGTGTGTGTGTGTGCGTGCGTGTGTGTTTGTGTGTGTGTGTGTGCGCGTGTGTGTGTGTACTTTACATATCCAGATCCAGATAGACATGGAGATAAGGAATGGTTAGTAGACCAGAGCACTTGACTCATGGTTTTTACTGTAATACAGGATGCGGTAATTGCGTTACTCATGTAGACGTGACTTGAAAGAGTTCAGAGTTGATGGTGTTTAGCCTTCTACCTCACTTAACGTGGAGAACTAAGCAAGCTTTCATCTTGAAATAAGCTTCAGATAGGATGGACATTGTTAAAATAACTCTTTCTCCACATGCACAAAGGCCTGGATTGAAATGGTGATTCCTCTCAGTGTGGAGTCAATTGAGAGGTTAGTAAGTGGTCAGCAGAGAGAAAACCACATGTTGCTCTCTCTCGCTTTATTCTTTTGTGTGTTTTTTTTCTGTTTTTGCCATGACTCCAGAGCAAACATCATCTTCACAGATCATTTCATAGAGATACACCATCAGACAGGGTGGGTGGAGGACATATCTGCACAACACTTACACAATCACAGTCGCCTCTCCATCCACCACACCTACTGTACACACACACACACACACACACACACACACACACACACCGCTCTGATTATATTCACACAAAGTGGTGTTTTCCACTGATATGAAAGGACTGTGAGATTTTGTCATTTTTTTGGATGTTTATGATGTTATGGATGCTTATTATTTCTTGTGGAATGATGAGTAAAAATCACAATGTCATACTGGAAAAATTTATGAAAAAAAATCATAATTTAAGAAGAACATACTTGGCCCTGTAATGGTGCCATCTGAGTCTTCATGATCCAGTAGAGATGTACTTAACTGGAAAAATACTCAGACATTAAAGGTATAGGTCAGAATTGTCTAAAAAAAACTTTTATTCAAATTTGTTTAAACTGTCTTTATATACCAATGCATAATTAAAATGCAAGTACTCTGAAATAGAGAGTATAAAAAAACGAGTGACTCTAGTGTATTTAATCTTCAATAAACACAGCTCATTAATTCCATTCACTCCCACCTAAAAACGGGTGCGCGACTGCGCGCACGTGGGCAGAGCCAGTAATAGCGGCGGTAGTCATGGCGACGGAGAGTGACAGTCGCGCAAGCCAATCCTGTGATTCGTCCCGAATGGAAATAATGAGCTGTGTTTAATGAAGATTAAACGGTCTAGAGTCACTCGATTTTTATACTCTTTTTATCAGAGTACTTACATTTTAATTATGCATTGATATATATAGAAAGTTTAATCAAATTTGGTAAAAAGTTTTTATATAAATCCTACCTACCCTACCTTTAACCATATTCACATTATTTGATGTATTTAACTAATAATCCGCATCAAGGGAACATCAAACATATATATCACAAAAATATGAAGCAGATGTTTTCAACATTGATAATAATAAGCAAGTCATCATATTATAATGATTTCTGAAGGATCATGTGACACTGAAGACTGGAGTAATAATGCTGAAAATTCAGCTTTGATCACAGGAATAAATTAGAATTTTATTTATAAATAGTAAAAGAACAGTTATTTTAAATTAAAATAACATTTCACAATTTAACTTTTTACCATATCATTATTTTTTTTCAAACACCATTACATTGTATTGGGTAATCAATAAAATCAATGCTTTCACTATCCAGTTTTGTTACAATGCTTTTTGCATTTCCTGATACATTTCTGAATTTCTATTTGTTCTACACGGGAATATGTTCACGGTCACATTTATCCCTAAAAATAATGGTTTGATCTATCTGGCATCATGTTTGAATGGGTGACATCATAAAACTATTTTTGGCCACATGGATCAAACATCCAGAGATAATTTCTCTAACAGTATTTCTCAGTTACACTCTTGTCAGTGTCAGCATTTCATCTGTCATGGGAAATATATCAGGGGTTTTTTTTAAGAACAATTGTCACGGGCAATAGCACCAGGGATGAAAAAAAGGGAGCTGGATCTAGGCAGCATTATTGATGACAAAACAAAAATTACACAAATACGGTAATATTTTACATTAAAGGAGTGGTAAAATGCCCTTTTCACTAGATGTAAAATAAATCTCTGATGTCTCCAGATTGTGTGCGTGAATTTTAATCACAAAATACTCCACAGATATTTTATAAAGCATGTTAAAGTTTTTGAGGGTTTGCAAAAACGCACCGTTTTGTGGCTGGCCCTTTAAATGCAAATGAGCTGTTGCAGAGGGCGGGGTTTCAAAAGCTTGTGTGTGTGTGTGTGTGAGTGTGTGTGTGTGTGTGTGTGTGTGTGTGTGTGTGTGTGTGTGTGTGTGTGTGTGTGTGTGTGTGTGTGTGTGTGTGTGTGTGTGTGTGTGTGTGTGTGTGTGTGTGTGTGTGTGTGTGTGTTAGCAGCTGCGATTACCTCACGCAGACACTAGGGCTGCACGATATGAGGAAAAGCTGCGATGTGCGATAACATTGTTTAATATTGCGATGACGATATGACTTGCGATAAATGTGATTGTTAACTATACTGTTCCCATGTCTTAGTGCTTTAATAGGTTATTTGCGTGATAGGTCAAACGTTTATTACCTGCCTGGTTCATAATACACGATTTTAGCGCGATTTTGTCACGATCCGTTTGATGTATGGGTGTCGTGGAGATTCGTAATAACGACAACGGGCGTCGGGACGCAAGACTCGATCGTTTCATCTCGTATAGTGTGTCATAGTGGGCGACAACCTACGTCGCGTCTGCGATGCTTCACGACAGAAAGACTATCGCATGTTTCATTCTTTAACGGTCCTCCACGACGGGTTGAATATGTGAGCGAGGCGAGAGTGAGTGAGTGAGAGTGCAACAGTGATTGTGTGTGTGCGCCAGTGTGTGTGTGTGTGCGCGAGTGAGTGAGTGAGCAAGTGAGTGAGCGAGGGACAGTGAGTGTGTGTGTGTTTGTGTGTCTGTGCGTGCGAGTGAATGTTTGCGAGTGAATGTGTGTGTGTGACGGCACGCGATGACTGGTCGGAAAGCAACGTGTAGTCTGACATGTTTCTTGTCCACGACATGACAAGATTTTAGGAGTCAAAAACGTGTAATCTGAACCAGGCATTATTCATCGTGTCAGGCTGTCTGTAGCAATGTGTTCATCGCGGGAGTTCATATCGCGATGACGATGAAAATTCGATGTATCGTTCAGCCCTAGCAGACACACACTGACATGACAGAAACTGTTCTGCCTTTAATGTTAAAACGGAGTCAGACAAAGATGGAGACTCAAGAAGAAGTGACAACATGTAGAAGCAACAGGACGTCTCTGAATGGTTAGTTGATGAATTTATGTTGCTGATGTGGAGTTAACTATCTTCAGTTAGCATATTCTGTCATGATAATCTATAAATCGCTCGTATAGGAACTGTTGTGAGATGCACACAGAGTGACTTTCTATTGCATGTGAAAAGACGCTAAAGTTTGAGCTGACTCACAAATGTGCTCGACTACAACAACTCTTCCACTTCTCAACATGGACTGTGTTCCCGGGGGCGGGGCTTATGTACAGTTTAGGGTTGGTGATGTCACTAACCCCGGAGGAATGTCGTGTAGTCGCTACCAGCCGTGTGTTGTAGTCCTTTTCTTTAAAGCAAATATCTTCCTTTGCTTTGAACTTTGAGTGTTGTAACTTTGCAGATGTTGTTTATGATCAAACAGCAACAATACACACTAACTAAAGTTAGAAAAGTGAAATCATCCTCAACCACCCCTTCAAGGTTTCATTTGAACATGTATTAACTACTTTAGTTAACATGAACTAAGAATGAACAATACTTCTACAGCATTTATTAATCTTAGTTACTAAGATAATTTCAGATAATTTAGTTACTGTTAATTTCAGAATTTATTAATCAAATGTTATATTTGTTAACATTAGTTCATGCACTGTGAACTAACATGAACAGCTGGATTTTTATTGACCAACATTAATAAAGATGATTAAATACTGCAACAAATGTATTGTTAATTTTTAGTTCATGTTAATTAATGCATTATATAATGTTAACAAATCGACCTTATTGTAAAGTGTTACCGCAAATACTTATCAGCAATATCAAGCAAAACAACCACTACATAAAGACAAGAGACTGAAACAAACACAGCTCTAACACAAAGGACTAAACAAGATAATTAACTATACACAGGTGTGACACATAATGGTGGCATGGCAACAGAAAACACAGGAACCTGAACTGAGAACAGATGATAAACTAACTCAAAGTCCAACTGAAGAAAATCACAAACACAGTTATTATTTAATTTATAATGTGTTATTTACAATGTGTGATCATTTACTCAGTTATCAATTCAAGTTTATGAACTACAAACTTACTGTGGTGGGCTTAAACAATTTATCAATTAGTAACAATATAATGCTAATTATATATAACCTGAATACAATATAATACCAAATATCCATTTTTTGGGTTGCACCAAATCACAGGGTGGTTCCCCAATGTGGTAGTTAACGCCCTTATTCTTCGGGCCTGAGACTTTTTCAACAGTATTTAAGAGTTAATATCAACAGTAACCTTTTCAAATTGCATGTGGCTGTTCCTGAGAGTTGGCCGCTTAAATGGGCCAACCAAATAGACCAACCATTTTCAGTCAAGCAACCCTGTCAAATTCAAGAAAAATGTCAAAGTAGATGTAAAGAAAGTTTTCCCAGAATTTGATATTTCCAAACATTCTCAAAATAACCACTTTTCATCACAAAGCTGAAAGATTAGCATCTGAATTCTGCACATGGCTCAGGTCCGATCATGTTAAATAACCCTGACAAATGGATTGAGACGGGCACCGCGACAGTAAAAGTAGCCGAGCTGAGAAGGTCAAAGGCTGAGGCCACTGATGAGAGAAGCTATTCAGACAGTGCTAAGGTTTGAGCTCCCGATGCCATCAAACAATATCGGAAAAACCCCTGTGCCATGTGCAAGCATTATTTGAGCTTATCTCGATGTTTATATGACGTGAAGATCAAGTTCTTTAAGTAGACAGGTATTATGTCAATGACAAACCCGTCAAAGCCTTCACTGGAACCAAACCAAGATGAAGAAGATTTTTGAGGTGTTCAAAACCCCCCACCAGAGCAGGACTGGTTCAAGGGCTGACCCACCCGTCCGCCGAGCAAAATACTCCAAGACGCATGCAATTACAGTCTCAGTCAAAGGCCACGCACAATTTGCAAGCCTATTTACACAGCGGAGAACGCACCTCCCACCCTGCCAGGAATAGCAGAGATCAAGATCGGACGATACAGATGCTTCCAACTGAACACAACCTCGCTTTCAGAGGAAGTCCACAGGACTCGTTGAACGGCAAGGGCACTGAACAGACAAGCGGGCAAAATTAGGTTGAAGAATATTAACAGTTGAAGAACATGCAAATGATGTGGTAAAACACTTCGATTGGACGACTTCCTTTCACAGAACATGTGGTCACAGTAGGAGCGTAAATGAGCTCCTGTGACTGTGCTTGAGTTGACAAACACACATGACTCGCAGGTGTCTCGGCGCATGTTCCTCCAAATGAATCCATATGAGGGCATCTAAACAGCAAACAGCCTCCTCCTGCTGTATGATATCCTTCCTACACCTGTCTGAGCTGAAGAGGAACGCAGTCTTGAGGACTTTCAAGGGAAGTTAAATCTGCAGCACTAAAAGTTTTAGGGCCCTATTTTAACGATCTGAAACCAAGTGTCAAAGCGCAAAGCGCAAGTAACTTTGTGGGCGGATCCCGGCGCTGTTGCTATTTTCCCGGAGGGATAAATGCCTCTTGCGCCTGGCGCAAATCTAAAATGTGTTGGTATGAAGTAGCTTCATTATTCATAGGTGTGGTTTGGGCGTAACGTGAAATAAACCAATCAGAGCGTCCTCTCACATTCCCTTTAAGAGCCGGCGCGCTTGTTCCACAGCGGATCGCTATTATAACGGCGGATTTGCCAGCGCGCGCCAGGAGCAGTTCACAGCCGAGTGGAGAAGTGACATTGGGGATGATGGGAGAAACCCACCCAAATTAGCTTCGGTTAAACAGGCGTAGGCTACAATTTGGGTAAATGTGTAGCCTAATCTAGTTTTTTTTTTTAAATCTAGATAGATTTTTTTTTTTTATCTAGATAGATCTTTTTCACATCTTCACGGACACAACAATGATTTCCCTCGTGTGTTAATAGTTTTCCTTGTAATAATGTATGATTTGCAAAAATGAAAACTGCTGCGTCTGTTTATAATTATTAGAGAATCCAAGTGGATGCGCGTTAACACACTACATTATGGCCAAGCACGCGCCCTTAAAATACCACATCACTAACGCGCAACGCTACACTGTCTTTAGACTTTTCCTGGTCAGTGGCGCATTGCTTTCTAAAACTGGAAAATAGCACCAGGGAAGTTTTGCGCCGGAACACGCCTCCTCTTTGCGCTGAACCGCCCCCGCGAGCGCAAGTTCATTCCCTAATTTACCGACGTGCGTCTGTGGAGGGAAAAGTCCGCTGTGCGCGGGTGCAAAATAGGAATGATACATGCGTCGGTGTTCAAAGTCAATTGCGCTGGGTGCAAGATAGGGCCCATAGTCTTAAAGCTATTTATACTCGTTGTGAATACGCAGGCCACAATAAGTAATTAGGTGGGGGGTTTTTTGGATCACTTTTACTCAGGACATGCTAGCTGGCAACAAAGGATTCCATTCATTATGCTAAGCTAAGCTAGCGAAACTAAAACAATGCATGCACTGAGACAAAAATGCATTTGCCCACCTATCTAAATGTAGGAAAGACAATGAATAAGCCCTATTTAAAAAAAACGGTGGAGTGATCCTTTAAATCAGAGCTTTTTCTCATTTCCATTCAGGGCTTGACATTAACACCCATTTTTCGGTACATATCGAAACTGAAATATCTAAAACGCTTC
This sequence comes from Phoxinus phoxinus, assembly GCF_949152265.1. Lineage (NCBI taxonomy): Eukaryota > Metazoa > Chordata > Actinopteri > Cypriniformes > Leuciscidae > Phoxinus > Phoxinus phoxinus. Next base: position 7,604,070 of record NC_136882.1, on the reverse strand, counting down.
CGATACTCATTTTCCATAGAATAGATACACGAGATACCAGCTGCACTTTCTCTCTCTCTGATCTCTCCGACAGTAAGTTGACACACAAATTGGACGTATTGCACATAATTGTACTCATTCCCGCAGATTTTGTGCTCACGTCCGAAGTGCGGCACATAAAGCCGCCTCTCAGTACTAAATTGAGATCTTTTTCGCTGCTTATTGCTCTTAAACAGTCAAATGCACCGAAGATAATGTCAAAATGCCGGTCTTGGCGAGTATTCACGTGAACACAGTCAATTATGTTTTAAGTGAACATAAACAGTTGAGAAAGAAAACCCAGGTGTAAATAGATCCGTGTGTCAAGTCTTAAAGTGACAGCAGCATAATAATCCTAAAAATTCTGAGCATTATAAATTGCTACAATATCAAAATGGCTAGCAACTTTGGAAAACCACTGGCCACAGTGGCTGGTGAGTTAAAAATTAATTTCAAGCCCTGGTTCCATTGCACATGTGGAGTTTCACAACATCACATTTAAAGATGAATTCAGACAGACACCGACCAATGATTAGACTACATAACTTCTCAGCCATTCCCAGACCCAACAAACTGAGAGTCAACATGTTCAACTGGCAAAAACAAATGGGGACCAATACTTAGACCCTGTGTACAGCTGGTATTAAGATGTGTTTTGGTCGATGGGATCAAAAGTGGATGACACTAAATACAGGAGTAAACAGGGACTAAAACGTTTTGAGTTTGTCCACTTTCCACCACTTCAACACTTTTTGTGTAGAAAACACATTCGACCGGATTGCTTTCGCAGTGTAAACACTCATGTGATCGAATGTGTTCAAACAGCCACAAAACACCGGCTACTCTCCGTCTACTGACCTCATGAGTAACATTATGAGAAGAGCGCTAGCCAGACGGGGTTTAAACTTTGTCGACTGAAGACGCAAGTTTGGTTTAAAGATGAAAAACGTACCAAGCACAATGTTCTCTCGCCATTCCTGATTTCTAACACACACTCACAGCGTTCGGCTGGTCTTAAAGGATTAGTTCACTTTTAAAATGAAAATTCTGTCATCATATACTCACCCTCAAGTTGTTTCAAACCTGTATGAATTTCTTTCCTCTGCTGAACACAAAGGAAGATATCTAGAAGAATGTCAGTAACCAGACAGTTTTTGGTTCCCATTTACTTCCATAGTAGGAAAAAAATATACTATGGAAGTCCAATGGGACAGTCTGGTTACTGACATTCTTCTAGATATCTGCCTTTGTGTTCAGCAGAGGAAAGAAATTCATACAGGTTTGAAACAACTTGAGGGTGAGTATATGATGACAGAATTTTCATTTTAAAAGTGAACTAATCCTTTAAGCAGAAACGAAAGCTGATGATCTCCGTATGGTTTTCCGTCGTCTCCGTGTGCGTTCATATGTAAATTACACGAGCTTATTTTGTCCATTAGATCAAAAGATCTTAAAAAACACATACATTTACCCACCCATAGACCCTCCCCTCGAAGAAATCAGGACAGAAGTGGTTAAAAGTGGACAAAAGAGACGGATTAAAACACCTGTATTTAGCGTCGTCCACTTGTGACCTGCTCGACCAAAACGCATCTTACTAACAGATGTAAACCGGGCCTAAGAGTCTGTCTGTCGGTGCAGTGTAAATTTGCTTTGAAAATTACGATGATTTTTAGTTGCTAGCCGAAATAGCAACATGTGGTGAACTTTCTTTGAGCACAAAGCAGAACGAGATGTTTTAAGGATTAGGCCGCTTCCCCTCTGATTCGGTTGGAGCAGGTCTCTCCCTCGAGACGGGTGAGGAAAGAGAGACCACCAGACCAGCACAGCTGCGCACCAGCGCCGAGATCTAGCGGCCCCCTGCGTTTCCTCTCCTCCGCGGGACGACAGGACGCCCGAGGGCACAGCGCACCAATAATAACAACATTCGTACAGAGAGCGGGTCAGCCCTGTCTTGACCCGCCATCAGAGCGCTAAGGTCTGGACAGAAGCCAGAGCCCGGAGAGAGAGAGAGAGAGAGAGAGAGAGAGAGAGAGAGAGAGAGAGAGAGAGAGAGAGAGAGAGAGAGAGAGCTCAGATCACTTCCTGTACTGTGTTGTACTTCCTGTTTTAAATAAACCGAACAAACTGCCCAAAGGGCCTCAACAATGACACCTTCTAAGATGAGAGGCGCTCATTAAAGTCATTTTTAGGCAAGGTGCATCGGCTCTAATGTAGAAAATCCCATTGAAAATGCATGAATCCGTCTCCGAATTATCTCATACTTTGATAACATTTTTCAAAGGCGCTCTCTCCAAACAATGCCTTGATACACAAATAAGGGTACATATCACAGTTCTTTAGTGCTAAACTAATGGGACTGTTGCTAGGAGACCAAGGAAACATGGTTCCCACGGCAATAACCCTTCCAACACAACTTGGATTCATGCTGATGATGTAATTTTGGTGTTCTTTAGTTGAAGGGATATTACTCATCAATCTGCAAACTTATGTATTATGCAACAAGAAAGGTTTCAAACAGTAATATGCTAAATTGGCGTCACATGACCTTTTGTTCAATATATTATAATCAATAAACACAAACCCAAACATTAGGTTTTTTCTTTTAAATTACATGTTTAACCCAACAATTGGGTTTGTCTATATTTAACCCAAACATGGGTTGAAACAACACAGCATTTTTTAGAGAGCAGTTTATATAATATTTATATGATTTGATGCTCAAGAAACATTTCTGATTATTATCAATGTTGAAAACATTGTGCTACTACATCATATTTTTTGTGGAAAGCATGATTATTTCCTTTCAGGATTCTTTGAAGAATAGAAATGTCAAAAGAACAGCAAATAGGACTGTCACTTGATCAGTTTAGTGCCTCCTTGTGTAATAAAAGCATTAATTTCTCTTTTCAAAAAGAATTGTACTGACTCCAAAACTTGATCGGTATTGTACAAAACCATTAAATATTTTTTTTTTATCACAGCTGATATCACATAGAAAATAAAAAGTCAAATGGAATGCATTGCATTGTGGGATTCTGTGTCATACACAGTAGACTAAAGCACATTTAGGCCATCTGGGTAATATATGCATATATAAGATAGACTATAGTACAATGGTATTGAACATAAGATATCTTTAAAATCACTGTGTTGATGTTGCTTTTCGATTCATTCGTCACATTGGAAATGGAAGTATTCCAGGCTATTCAGGTTTTTCATGCATACAAATGTGTTGAGTAATGTACGGATGCCGGATCCAGAGGACTAGACGGATCTCTACAGCCGAACAGCACTGGGGGGGATGCCGTCTTACATGGCCTGTAAATAAAGTTCGGTTCATACTGTGGGATTTGTGTTGAACACAAAAGCCCAGCAGGGAGATTGGCAGAGGTGTGTGGGAGAGAGTGTGTATGCCAGAGCGTACAGACGTGTAATTACAGCACAGTCCCTCGGAAAAACGGCAAATGGCTTCGGGTTCGGAGAGGAAGGATGGCGGAAAAAGGCAGAAGTGGACCGAGAGAGATTTTAATGTAACGGTAAAAAAGTCTGACAAATGTCAATAAAGAAAAAAACACACTCCAACATGAAACTCCCACAGAATAGACACACACACTCCACATCGAGAACAGGTTCCCATGGCGTTCATTTCACAAACCATCAAAACCATCTTTCTGGAATAACCCTATTATAGCATGACAGTTTCTCACTCTCTGAAATAACTCCCTGATGGGTTGTAAAGCAAATAGCGAAGAGGTGTTTGCACTGGGAGTGTTTGCATTATGTAAACAGTGGCGTGTCCTAAAGGTTGAGGTGCAGGAGTGTACTAGTTTTCGCACCGGTCTGGTTTCTCACACACTCGGCATCATGGGAATACTCAAGGCTAATTAGCTCTCTGCATCTGGGAAACTTCAGCTTGTCTCCTCGCGGCATTGGCAACATTCCTATTCCCTTAGTAAGATCACGCTGCCTAAAACCCCAAAACTTCTCCGTGGATGACTAAAAAATACCCAATAAACAATGTTTCAAAACCTATAATTAGCCTGGAAAATAATTCGTTAAGAAAGGAAACATCAGAGATTGCTACATGGTGTGATTATTGGTTTTCACAAACATCCTGCAGGGTGACAGTATAAAATATACATGCTGTTGGCAACTCAGGTTGATGAATATCCAGACCAAACAAATGACTGTAAACCAAAAAACAACGTGATTTTGTAGTTGAAGTATAAATAGAACCAGTCAAAGGTTTGGATGCACTTACTCCTTCTTTATTACAAAATAATAGTCATCAAAACCATGAAATAACAAAATTAGAAGTATGCAAATTATATAGTGACCAAATAAAGTTGAACCAATCAAAACAATCTTGGTCTTGGCCTGGATCTCAGCTCTACACACTTTATCAGCTTCATCCTGGGATGCTTTTCAAATAATATTGAAAAATAAAGATCCGCACACATCAAGATACAAGGCAAAAACCTCACATAAAAGTGCGAAAGGTGCAATGTGACGCAAACCGTCCAACCCTTATCAGCGCCATGTTTAAAATAATATTGTGCATGTATTATGGAGCTTTTCCTTCACAATCTTCCCCAGCGACCCCATTTCAAATAATAGATTGATTCATTCATTAATAAAGTAGCACTTAAGTTTTGTAAAGAAATGTATACAATTATATTAATCTGCCAAATTTCAAACATTTAAACATGTTTCTTAATGTTATGAGAAACAAATTCAGTCTAATCAAACAGGCCTCATATATATATATATATAAACAAAAGAACAGAAATCCCACAGCAACACTGATCCAGCAAATAAATGTATTGAACAATAGAATAAAAACAAATTATTTCCATGTTTTTTGGCACAAAATTATGTTTTACGTACTCTCTTTCTCCCACTCACACAAACTGTACGGACACACTCGCACAGAAATGTGTTTCTGACAATTTTATCAGTAAAACAGTTTAGCGACTTAAAAGCTGCATGACATTTCTCACTAGCGAGGAAATAACGCCGCTGTTCTTGAAGCAGAGAAACTTACAGATTCACTTTTAGTAGAGACGCTGCCCCCGAACACACACTTGAGGTGATTCACACACACACTTAATCTCTCTCTTTCCCCCTCTGTCTCTCTCTCTTTCACGTCTGCTATAGCTCTAAAATGAGGTTTTGGAATTAGCAACGGAGGTCGTGAGATGAGATGCGTAAGAAATGAGTCCCACAGGAGCTTTTTAAGGACAAAAACCTGACAAATGCCTTGAAATACAACACCTGAACATGTCTTGAGGTGTGGTAAGCGTAGTATAAGCGGAATAATTGACCCCGGGCTGTTAAATTATTCAAAAATAATACAATATGATATATGATTATGAATAGGCTTACCTATGCATATTGTTTTAGAAATACAAACTAACTGTTAAACAAATGTATAAATGGCTTCAGCAAACACATAATCTGTAGTCAGGCTCGTGACTCACAGGCTTCAGTCAGGATAACCCCCACCACAGCTTGACTTCACAGAAATGTTGAAGCCTGATCCTGGATTAGCGGCTACTTAAGAGACGTTCACTCTTTATTTATGTTTTTCATGAATATATGATTATTTATGATTTAGAGGTAAATCAATAGCTATAAATCCAAAAAATATTATTTGTGGGGATTTTCTATAGGCTAACTACCCCAGACAGCAACATAGTGTCGGCCCAGATCCGACGCACATCTGTACACGTTGATTCCACACGGCCCACGGATCTGGGCCGACACAGTGTTGCTGTCTGGGACAAATGCAATCCACAAAGGTTTAACGCTGTCTGAAGAAAATGTGCTTGCGGTGCAAAAACTGCCACTCAGGTGCAGTTTTGTGTTTGGTTGCCAGGGCAACGCTATGTGCTTGCGCTATGATATTCTGGCCTGTAGATATGACTATTTCAGTGTAAGTATATGGACCTTCACTCATTTTTCTGTTTGGCGTGCAATAGGGAAAAAATTGTCAGAATTTTCTGAGAAAGGTATATCTGACTCAACACTAATTTTAAATTTGGGAAATATTGTTTAGTGTTGGTGTTTCAACAGCATCTCAGATGGATTTACAAAATAGCTAGTCAAGCACTATACAGTAAGCTTGACTTTATTTTCTAAAGGTTGTTGGTGTTGTTTTACTGTATGTTGGTTTTAATATTTAATTAAAATCCCTCTTAAATTAAATTTTTTTTTTGTGAGTTCTGTACTCCACACTGAAAATGACAAATTTTTTTAATATAGCCTAGCTGTTGCCCACCAGAACACAAAATTCAGTTTAAAGTCGTCATGAAACGGAAGTTGCGATCATCTTCTCTTCCCTACTGTGACGTACTATTCAAGTGAAATGGCTTCTCAAACAAGAAAAAAAATGTAGGGTGGGACTAGATTTTGTATATGAGGAACTGATTGGATGGTGAGATAATTGTGGTTTGCTATTGGTGGATCTCATGTGAGTGACAGGTTGCCCCGCCCTCGTGCCAGTAAACACAGCATCAGAGCAAGAGGAGAGGGAGAAGCTTTGACTAAAAATGACAAAGGGACATGGAGAAAAAAAATTCACAGATAAATAATTTATAATAAATGCTGCAATATTCTGTTAAAAAATAATTGTCAAATTTGATTTTGTGGTGACTAAGCAAACAATGGTTTTATTTTGTTGTATGCTACCTTTTCCCATTTTACTAATGGATTTTTTTGTTTTATAGTTGTTTCACATAGTTGTTGAAAAGCTTAAATAAAGGCTAATTAATGGTATGACAAATATCAGGTGACAACATGCCCCGCTAATGGGTCAAGATGTGCTCACACACACACACACACACACACACACACACACACACACACACACACACACACACACACACACACACACACACACACACACACACACACACACACACACACACACACACACACACACACACACATCTTGATATCTAATCTATTTATCACTCAGTGAGTTTATATCTATATATTTTTTTCCCCACAACATCACCAATATATACTGAACAAAATTATAAACACAACACATTTTGGGCACACCTGTGCAACAATCATGCCGTCTAATCAGCATCTTGATACGCCACACCTGTGAGGTGGATGGATTATCTCGGCAAAGGAGAAGTGCTCACTAACACAGATTTAGACAGATTTGAGAACAATATTTGAGAGAAATAGGCCTTTTGTGAACATAGACAAAAAAGTCTTAGATCTTTGAGTTCAGCTCATGAAAAATGGGGGCAAAAACAAAAGAGTTGCGTTTATAATTTTGTTCAGTGCATAATCAATAATGTTGTTATATCACACTGGAATATCCTATTCATTAACCTTATTACTGAACCTGTATACACTACTATATCTACACATCAATATATTTAGTTGTTTTTTCCCCCTTTATGTGTACATGTCATTGATCTCAAAAGAAAAAAAATAACTTTTTGCACCCATGTAGCAGCACTGTAGGCCTACTGCACAGTGAATGATAACATGATTAGTTAAATTAGGGATCGCCGGTGCTCGTAGAACAGCATGAGAGTATTTCAGTCATGTGTTGCAGGTTTAAACTGAATTAGCGTAAGAGTCAGACTCAGAACAGATCCATCACCTCAGAACATCACAGACTTCCTGTCTGCCTTCCCTGATACTATCTCTCTCTCTCTCTCTCTCTCTCTCTCTCTCTCTCTCTCTCTCTCTCTCTCTCTCTCTCTCTCTCTCTCTCTCTCTCTCTCTCTCTCATTTGACCACACCACATCTGTCCAATCCATGTGTGTGTGTGTGTGTTTGGTCACACTCCTGGGGTCAGTTGCGTAAACTGCTTAGAGTAGTCATTTTTTTTCTTCGTCAAGACTGGTCCTAAATTCAGTTACATAAAAAGGTAGGTTGGTTTAACTTGAATTGGACAAGTAAGACTGATTCCCTCTTGACTAACTGCTAGTTGGTCAAACTGGTTCTTAACACACAGTCTTAACATAGTGGCTAAGTTTCTGCAACCGATCTTCTCGGTTAATTGCAGAGCGCCAGACGTCCTCCACACCCGCCGCTAGTTAGATTCAGGAGATTAATGTCTCCTCTCTGGACCGCAGTGAGACCTGATTTATTCCTTTACGCCAGTTACAAACAAGCTCTCCAAGCAGCTCCAGTTTCCCTCAAATGTTTCCTTTTTCTTTTCAGAAAGAAAGCCACTTGTTTAAAAATTATGCAAATATCAATTTGCTGCATGGTGAGGGAATCTTAGCTATGAATTTATAGTTTTAAAAAAAACCTTAATTGGTGTTAAAGGGAAGCTGGTTTTGTTTCAGCACATGGGCATTGTGCTGCTGTTTGAACTGTGCTGTGTGTAGCGAGACAGCCCCCTCCTGAGGAGCTCAAAGAGAAATCCTTCTCTCTTCCACTTTCTGACTGTCTGAACCAAGAAAGTGTGACAGTTTCTGTGAAGGAGAAACAAAAGGCCTCGGTCGCCATGAGCGAAGGTCACTCAGCACGGCTCGTTCAGCCTAATGACATCTGCCCATTAGCATTTGTTAGAATCAATTAAAAAAACGAAACGTTAAACAAGCGAATGAGCGAGGGAGGGGGGGGGGGGATGTAACAAATGAGCTCATCAGACGAGGGCGACAAAAAAGTTGAAATGTTTTGCTACGCCGCTCTGGCAGGAATGGGCTTTAGGGCATAAGACCCGAGCGTTATCGAGCCACGATTCAGGATGGACTGTTTATGGTCTCAGCTTTACCTACATACATCACGAGTGACTAAAAATAACAAGCAGAGGACTGGAACTGTTCAATCAACGTCAATCATTGTAACCAGATGCACAGCCAACAAGTGCTTTCTTACAGTCGTACTGCTTTTCAATATATATTAGGCTAATTGTAAAAACCAAACGAATCAAAATCACACTTAGTATTCCAATTCTGTACGACTTTGCATCAGCTACACAATTGTAGATATTAGGATAAGTGAAACCTTCTCAAAATTACTAAAAACACTGCAGAACTCTCGAACACCTCCATGTGCCGCCACACTGTAAACAAATATTTCAAAAAAAAAAATCTATTTTGTAAAGACATGTGGTAGATCATGTTATTAATGATTCTGTTTACCTTTTTTAGTTTAGTCCAGTAAAAACAACAGACTTGGTGACTTATTCCAGAGTTCGGCTAACTTGTCTTTAACTTTTCTTGCCTTGTTGAGTACATCAGAGTGAAACGGTTTCACAAACTTTCACGGAAACTGGAATTACAGTTTTTCTCATTTGCTAATACACTCTAAATGAAACTGGGATCCACTTGATCTTCATTTATCACATTCTTCTCTTGCAAATGTTTTAACACTTTTTCATTTGTTTCACTCATTTTTCACACCCTTTGTAAAAACAGTTATCACAGATCTCATTGAAAGACCCCAAACTCAAACACGAACTTTTACGAAAATTGGAATTAATTGGATAATTGGATCATTGACCTTTGCTATTGGTGGATCATCAAGAAATCAGCTATGACTTTGACTCCTCCAGACTGCAATTTGGGGCCTGTTTCAAAGACACAGTTGGAGGCCCTTTTCAATTGGTAAAACGATTTGTTAAAAACGCGTAACAAAATTAATTTAGTAACAAAACATTTAGTTGCTCGGAGATGCACAATGGCTCTGTGGATTTGGTTGAAACTATTTTTGTTGGCAAAAGTCCCCTAACATTAACTCCTTGTTTATAGATCTGTTCTATGAAATCAATAGGTTATCACATTTCCAATCGTGCTGATAATCGGGAAAACAGCACTCTATGGCCTGTTATAAAAACTAAAAACGAGCTCACAATGACATTTTTTACCAATATATATACTTTTTTGGGGGGCATTTTTATTAATTTTGGTCGCAATATTGCCCCTAGCCCCAATTGATGTGGGAGGCAGGGCTCTTTTTCGAGTGTAAGCTGAAGCTCCTTCTGTTTTGAGGCCCGTTTCAAGTAAAATGTGTGAAACATAGCAAAGGCCGCTACTGCTAGGGAGTTGCTTCCTCTTACAAGTCAAAACAGCTTACCATCAAGTCCCACTAGATATGGCTAAGGCCCCTCCTTCAATGTACGTCTATCGGATATCTCTCACCCAACTTATCGTCCGCCAGGCAAAAAGACTTTCAAAGTAGATTGCTTAGAAAAGTCACACAAAGTTTGATATATGTATTGGAAGGTTATAGTAGGATTCAGGGTTTGCTAAATCTGCAGACAACAAGGATAGCCTACTTGTTAATATAATTAGGTTAATATAATTGAAATATTTTGATATGCTTTGATAAAAAACCCTTTCGACATTGATCCTGTGTGAGGTTACGTATAAATCAAGGATGGACTGGCTTTCGAAATTCCAGCTTTAATAAAAACCGTCAGGATCTAAAGGGAATCTCAAGCCGGAGAAACACCTGTACGAGGTAGAGTGAGGTGCGTGTGTTTGTGTGTGTTTACACAGCGGGACACTTTGCCACAAGCCCCTAGAGATCCTTGCTCTGTTACACACACACACACACACACACATCAGTGCTCTCAGGTTTACAACCCAACCGGCCCACCTGATCCCCCCACAGTAATCAGTCTTCTGTTGGCACACGCAATTAAAAGATGTCAAACCTGGTTTCTTTAACCGTGTTTGGGTTTGGCTTGTCAGCACGTCAAAGGGTATCTAAAGAAGGTCTCAATTAAGGCAGAAAAGAGCGGTCTGGAAAAGTGAGTTTGAGGAGAACTGCTGTCCCTCAGGCATGAGAAGCCGCTCAGGGAGACAATGGTCCGGGAACACGATAAGGAAGGGGGAGATACGGCGTGTCTGTCTCTCCCGCCCCCTGGGAATTCTGGGACTGAGACGCTGGGATCCTGAAGGAAAGGTATCAGGTTAGTAAGGCTTCTGCGGACGACTGGGATGAGATCCAACAGCTCCTCGCTGTCTCAGGCCAGGGATACGGAGGCGCCACCAGGTAACGAGAGGCGCAGGGTTTACGTGCCAACGAGCGTAACCGGAGATCCAAAAACCCAGATTGAAACTTTCAGTCCATCATAATTACACAGGGAAACACTGCTATCACTGGAATATCCTACAGTATCCAGAACTCTGCTGCACAAAACACCTTCCTATATTCCGGATCTATATTCACACATAAATGAAATGGAAATATTGTGCTACTTTTACAACAAAAACCTAGAAGCCAAGCGTCCCAGAGTATTTAAGGGCCCTTTCACATTTGGTCCGGATTTTCGGGCTTTTCAGTTTGATCCGAACCAAAATGACAGGTGTGAATCCTCCCCCGGACTACGGTCCGGACCAAACAGACGAAATTTGGTCCGATCAAAAGAGGTAGTCTCGGTCCGGATCAAACTGAACAAAGGTTTGGTTCGTTTCTAGTGTGAAAGCATTTTCTGTAAGGTTCGGACTTTCAGAGCATTTACAGGAAGTTCTGGTGGTTTCCGTGTAGCCGAAGAGACAAAGATAGCAGGAAAAATGAGCCGTGGCAGCACATGGGGAGAGGAGGAGACAAGGTTTTTATTTGAAATATGGTCTGACGTCATAATAATCAACTGGAAAAACGCTTGCAGTCTTCTCTTCCTTCCCTGCCGGCGACGATAAAATGTTCGCACGACGAGGACGTTCATTTGGCGAATTTGAACTAGCCTCGCGTATAGTTAGCGCTGCAGGCAGTAATACCATAATAATAACAATATAGTTTCAACGATATGCGTCTGTTCATTCATTGTTGTCAAAGTTACCCGCCGATTTGACAACACGCTGACGTCAGACGCACGTCCGTGTACAAACCAATCAATGTTGAGATGCAGCCCACATAGATGATGACGACAGGACGCAAGCACGTCATGTGAAGTTCTTTAGTGCGCTCGCATAATTGCAGTGTGAAACCAAACCAAAACTTACCCGAATGTATAAAATGTATCAAAACATGAACTTTGGTTCGGACCTTGGTGCGGACTCTCAGGTGTGAAAACGCCCTAAGATACTTACATGAGAACTTCACTAAAACCGCTCAAGCTGTCTAAATCCTCAGTTGGAAGCAGAACTACTTGTCGAGGTGGAGTAACCTCTGGTTATGTGTTACCACTGTAATTGGTGGAAGTCACTCCATATAAACAGCACTGTAAGGAAAGTCAAGTCACATCCTCGTCTTCCTGGTGTGATGACACAAAATGAAAGTAACTAGGTATACATGACAAGACTGGTAAGCTGTGTCACAACATCTCATGGTAGCACATACAATTTTTAATAGGCTACTTCTGAAACAATGTAATTGTAAGTGCACTATGTGATTTTTGTTGATTTTACAAACTTGTTTGATTTCCTATGTTAATCGACAGCATGCTAGTTGACCCGAAAATTTAAATTCTGTCCAGATTTGTTCACCCTCATGTTGTTTCGTCGAACCCATAATACTTTTCGTTTATCGTCAAAATACTAAGAAACGTATGTTTAAAGAAACACGTCTCATTAAAAGTCCATTCACCCAAAACTTCCACACTTCAAAAAGTTCATGAAGACATTGTAAAAGCAATCCAAATAAATTGAGTGGTTTACTAAAAGTCTCGTGAAGAGGCATGATCACTTTATATGATGAACAGTTTTAATTTAGGATTTTCATCACATATAAACATTGATCAATGCACATGCATTAAATATGGTAACAAGCTCAAACGTGCTTGCTTGACGCAAAAGAACCAATGAGGCTCGTTCTCAAGCAAGTTTGATTTAGATTCAGTTTACTATATTTGATGTGCTCAATGTAGGTGTGCTGATCAATGTTTGTGAATAAAAGCCTAGCTCAATCCGTTCATAATATATAAAGCAGCCATGTCTATCCAGAAGACTTGGATTGAACTGCTTGAAATACTTTTACGTTGTCTTTATGATGTCAAAGTTTTGGGCGAATGGATGTTCAATGGAGGGACAGAAACTTCATGCTCACTTCATACTTCTAAAATCAGAGCTCACACTCTTAAAAATAAAATATTATTTTTTTCCAGCAATGCCATAGAAGAAACATTTTGTTTCCCCAAAGAACCTTTCAGTGAACAGTTCTCAAAGGGACCATGTTTTTCTTAGTGTAAAGAAAGAAATTTTCCACTATAAAGAACCTTTTGTGCAATGGTAATTAGTTTCAATGGATGTTAAAGGTTCTTCACGAATATAAAAATCCAATAAAAACCTATATAAAACAGTGCTCAAGACACATCTGCAAATACATCATGGATCCTCATGTTTACAATCAGACTTATGAAAGCATTTATGGGCGTTTCTTCAACTACGGGCACTTTTAGCCTTGTGAAGTTGAATAAAAAAAATTTGTTCAAAGGTCACGAAACACAGTCTCATAAGTTTAAATAATTTGTCTAGTTTTAAGGCCTGTAAGTGGACAAACTTAGATTACAAGAGAAATTGTAAATATTTTAATTTTTTTCCGACCTGCAATGAACAAATGTAATTTCCACCACATCTCAATATACAGCTTTTATTTAAAAATAGAATAACTTATTCCACTCAAGAATTGTCTAAGATCATTTTTGTAACTAGTTTTATCAGTTTTTCCACAATGTACAACAATTACATTTGTCAATGAGATAAATTAACTGCCCTAAGGACCAAATGCTGAACTGTACACCTGTCACACTCTTAAAGTTAATATTGGTTTGGGCAAGAGCTTACTAGAAAATAAATAAATTGAATTTTTATATTAAGTAGAGCATGATCTCATAAATTGTGGATACATTTTTAATGTGTAATGAGAACTTTTTTAATATTTAAAAAAAGTGTGTGTGGTGATGGAAATGACAGGGCGGTGGTGGAAATGACAGGGTGTTGTGGAAATGACAATGAATTAACGTGAATGTATAAAAACAGTAGAGATATTTATTAGAATTTTTTTTTAACTCATCACACTCATTAAACTCGATTCACAAAGTCATTAAACATAACCACCTGTTTTAGTGTACTGCTGAGTTTGATGTATAAAACTGATTTTTCCCACAGATGAATGGTTACAGTGCATACTTAAATAAAAATAGATAAAAATTAAATCAATTAATATTAAAGTAATATAATTTAGAAAAGAAAAAAAAATCATAATCCATCCATCTAACCATCTTCTATCCGCTTATCTGGGGGCCGGGTCGCGGGGGCAGCAGTCTAAGCAGAGATGCCCAGACTTCCCTCTCCCTAGCCACTTCCTCTAGCTCTTCCGGGGGGACACCGAGGCGTTCCCAGGCCAGCCGGGAGACATAGTCCCGGGAAGGCGTCCAGGAGGCATCCGGAACAGATGCCCGAGCCACCTCAGCTGACCCCTCTCGATGTGGAGGAGCAGAGGCTCTACTCTGAGCTCCTTCCAAGTGACCGAGCTCCTCACCCGATCTCTAAGTGAACGCCCAGCCATCCTGCGCCTGTATCCGGGATCTTGTCCTTTCGGTCATGACCCCCGGTAAATGAGAGCTTCGCCTCGCAGCTCAGCTCCTTCTTCACCACGACAGACCGGTACATCGACCGCATTACTGCAGCAGCTGCAATCCGTCTGTCAATCTCCCGTTCCATCCTTCCCTCACTCGTGAACAAAACCCCAAGATAGTTAAACTCCTCCACTTGAGGCAGGAACTCTCCACCAACCTGAAGTAGGCAAGCCACCTTTTCCGACTGAGGACCATGGCCTCGGATTTGGAGTTGCTGATTCTCATCCCAGCCGCTTCACACTCAGCTACAAACCGTCCCAGTGCACACTGAAGGTCCTGGTCTGATGAGGCCAACACGACAACATCATCCTTCATCCATGCAAAAAGCAGAGACGAAATCGTGTGGTCCCCAAACCTGACACCCTCCGGCCCGTGGCTGCACCTAGAAATTCTGTCCATAAAAATTATGAACAGAATTGTTGACAAAGGGCAGCCCTGCCAGAGTCCAATATGCACCGGGAATAAGTCTGACTTACTGCCGCCAATGCGAACCAATAATTAATAATAATTTGTTACATTTATATAGCGCTTTTTCTGAGACCTCAAATCGCTTTACATAGAAGGGAGAATCTCCTCAACCATCACCAATGTGCAGCATCACTTGGATGATGCGACGGCAGCCATATTGCGCCACAACGCCCACCACACACCAGCTTACTGGTGGAGAGGAGACAGAGTGATGAAGCCAATCAGTGCATGGGGATGATTAGGAGGCCATGATGGACAGAGGCCGCTGGGCATATATTTTTGGCCAGGATGCTGAGGTTACACCCCTACTCTTTTTCAAAGGACATCCTGGGATTTTTAAGGACCACAGAGAGTCAGGGCCTTGGTTTAACGTCTCATCCGAAGGACGGCACTCTTTTGGCAGTATAGTGTCCCCATCACTATACTGGGATGTTAGGACCTACACAGACCACAGGGTGAGCACCCCCTGCTGGCCTCACTAACACCTCTACCAGCAGCAACCTGTTTTTTCTCAGGGGGTCTCCCATCCAGGTACTAACCAGGCTCAGCCCTGCTTAGCGCCAGTGGGCAACCAGTCTTGGGCTACAGGGTGATATGGTTGCTGGAACCAAGCTCAATGCGAACCAAGCTCCTGCTCCAGTCGTTCAGGGTCGTACAACAGCCCTTAGCAAAGGGCCCCGGACCCCATACTCTCAGAGCACCCTCCACAGGACGCCACGAGGGACACAGTCGAATGCCTTCTCCAAATCCACAAAGCACATGTAGATTGGTTGGGGAAATTCCCATGAACCCTCCAGCACCCTGGAGAGGGTATAGAGCTGGTCCAGTGTTTCACGACCGGGATGAAAAACCTTACTGTTCCCCCTGTAGTTGGAACACACCCTCCAGTCCCCCTTCTTGAAAAGAGGGATCACCACCAGGGTGGGAAATTAACTTTTTTGTCCACCAGCCACAGTGGCTGGTGGATGCCCAATTTTACCAGCCACTTATATTTTTTACCAGCCACTTTTTCCGGAATTCAAATTGCAAGAAAGAAATTGCTTCAATACGTTTTTTATTTATTTCAGGGTACGTACCCCCAGGATCCTCCAGCTTAAATTCAAGGCTTTTAAAGACCTTTTTAATACCATTTCAAATGAAATTCAATGCCAACTTCGTACCCATTCCAACATAAGTATGAGGGGAAAATATCAAATCTGTATAAATTTTAAACCCTGGAAAATAATTATGTAGGCTACTTGAATTAAATAAAACATTTTATTTAAATGATCAGTCATATTTAATACATACGCAACATCGTTGTAGTGCGCTTGGTGTGTGTAGGCCAGTGTTCATTTTGGCAACCATTTTTGATTTAGTCTTAGTCTTCATCTTCAGACGAAAATGCTTATGAATGCAAACTTTTAGTCATTACTTTTAGTAAACTGCAGTTACTTTAGGTAGCTATTTTATATGTAGTCTTTAGACAGAAAATGTCATAATTATTCTCTCTAGGCCATTCAATTAAGCTTATGATGATAAATTATTTACATTGCACTCTTTAGCAGTAGCACTTGTGCAATTCTACATATCCCTTTTCCTAAGTTCCTCTCTTCCACTTAGACTGCAGTCACACCTTTTCCATTAAGGGACAATATTCGCCCCCTTTAATACATTTTTTTATTTAATTTTTAACCTTTATAATACCTTTTAAAAATAAATAATGCTTTAAATAAAACAATGTTCAATAAATATGCAATGTTAAAAAACGTTTTTAATATTAATAAAAATATTATATTAAAATAGCCAGTAGGTGGCGGTCATCGAGTCATTCATTCATTGAATCTCACGATTCGTTCAAAGCCACAGATTTCGTTGCAAAATAGAGCAATAAGCCTGACTACTGTTTTAAATGCAGTACATCACTTAAATGTTACCCTTTTTTTTACTGTTGTATAAAATCAATGTCACATTTGAAATCGTGTGGATATTCGGGAAACATTACATTCTTGCTCATATCAACATTAAAAACACTGCTGGATATCAGCCTGCATTTTGATCGCAGATTTAGTCGCACAAACAGCGCAAGCGGCTCGCGACAGAACACAGACCGACTGAATGACACTTTAATTTAAGTAGAAAATCTCAAATAAAGATCGCTGAACTCCAGCTTGTCTGTGTTTTCAGATCATCCGTGTAGAGAGCGCGCGCGCATGGTTAAAAATTATTTCCCTTTCTTCTGCACCAGCTCAGCTCAGCTATATATATATACACTTTTTATTTTATTTTTATTCTCAGCTTAGCTATGTGTATAAGTTATACAGTATAACGGTCTCTTCAGCGCCGTGACACGCAGCGCTGAAAACCAATCAAAAGAGTTACTCGACAAAAGTGTATTATTGTTACTTAGCAACCGCATTCTTTGACAAAGGCTGTCCAATCCGTACAATGAAATCACTCGCAGCATGTGTTTACTAGTTACTACTTAATACAAACAATGTTAAGTCAATGTAAAGACGCGTTTATGCGCGTCTGGTGGTCCTGTCCTGGTCCCCCGGTGGATGCGAATTTTTGCGAACTGTATTCGCTTTTGGTGCGAACGCAGCATTATTATAATCCACCCGCCACTGTGGCTGGTATACACGGCAAAGTGACCCGCCACTTTGAAAAAGTACCCGCCCTCGGCGGGTGGCGGGTGCTAATTTCCCACCCTGATCACCACCCTAGTCTGCCAGTCCAGAGGTACTGTCCCCGACTGCCACGCGATGCTGCAGAGACGTGTCAGCCAAGACAGCCGCACAACATCCAGAGACTTGAGGTACTCAGGGCGGATCTCATCCACCCCCGGTGCCTTGCCACGAGGAGTTTCTTGACTACCTCGGTGACTTCAGCTTGGGTGATTGACGAGTCCACCTCCGAGCCCTCGGCCTCTGCTTCCTCAATGGAAGACATGTCGGTGGGATTGAGGAGATCCTCTAAGTATTCCTTCCACCGTTCGACGATATCCCCAGTTGAGGTTAACAGCTGCCCACCTCCACTGTAGACAGCGGTGGTAGAGCACTGCTTCCCCGCTTTGCCAGAATCTCTTCGAGGCCAACCGGTAGTCCTTCTCCATGACCTCACCGAACTCCTCCCAGGGGCATATAGCCCCGGACAACATAGCTCCTAGGATCATTCGGGTACTCAAACCCCTCCACCACTATAAGGTGGCAGTTCAAGGAGGAGAGGGATATATATATATATCAGAATATAAATATAAAAAGTATTGTAATACATTATAATATAATCAATCAATTGTACTTTGTAACCATAAATGTAATTTCCACCACATGCTGTCATTTCCACCACAGAGGGCAGTGTGATGGAAATGACTGTGGTGGAAATGACATTTCTGTATTTTTTTGTGAAAAAATGGAAGATAGCTTCACTGATTAGCTTTGAATTAATACTAGCATTTCATGTATGCAAAATACTCTTATTTAACTTAAAATTTGTAACTTTTTAAAAACACCCTTGAAGGTACAGCATGTTTGGAAATGACGTAGAATAAAAATATAAATTGATCAAGCAATATTTACCTTGATTTTTCTTCTTATGTTCTTGATGAAAAATTAAATTGCCTCCATGTCCAACATGTGCTGTGATGTCACTGAACATTTCCATAGAAACCACCTAAACAATCTTTCACACAAACTTTTTAAAGGGACATTACAGTGTTGTGGTGGAAATGACACCAATACTGTGGGACAGCTATATTTTGTATAAAAAGTAATATTGATAGTGGTCTCACATTAAATATTATAATGTATTTTAATTATTCTACTAGTGCTTAATTTAGGTATATTCATAGTTACCAGATAATTCATATTTTTAAACTGTATTTTCATTGTTGAAGTTAAAAAGTCTGGGTGTGGGACAAGGAGAAAACAGTGATTTTGACACCTATAAGGAGGTTGAAAAGTATGAAAAAATTATAATAGAAAGGTGGTAAAAAGTTTTTGAGGTGGTTTTATTGTTAGTTTGACAAAGAAATAGGAATTTGTCCAAAATGATATGTATTTTTAAAAATATGACCAAAGTACATAAAAGTGCCCGTAGTCTAAGAATCACCCTTATATCCGTCTCAGTTGAGGGAAGCAGGGATCAGGACCAGCTAAAGCCAGCTAATCTCAGAAAAGAGGTGCAGACAGTCATATTCCTGTAATCTAACCTTCTCTACACCCAGCGCTGAGCTCAGATCACTGACTGACGGTGATGATGATGGATACTCTACAGTAAAACACAAAAGCCTCTGTCTGTAGTGTGCGTTAACTCTGATGTCTGTGTTCGTTCTCAGCGGTTTGAGTGACTGCAGTCGGGGAAACCCTGCAATACAAGCACACATATTACGGTTTACACAGCTCTCAGAGTGATGCCTCCAAGAATACAGTTATTTTCCCCAAAACACACATACATAGACCGTCAGATGCTTTAAGACATTTCACCTGTGAGAGTTACGGACTGTGTTCTAATACAAGGTGTATTTTAGCACACACGCTTGATATGACAAGCAGACTAGCGGAAATAAATATATGTGGGTTAAATACAAAGTATCAAGTACATAAGAGCAACAAAGAAATAGTTGTGGATCCGCGATACATTCCTACAGAAAAACCTGCTTAGATCAGCTTGGACCAGTTTAAAGTCCAAGAGGGTCTTAACTGGTTTAAATGGCCAATGCTGACCTTCATCTAGACTACCCACTAAATTTTGTTGCAAAAAACCATAAAATATTCTGGTCAGTTAGATCATATTACCTTTTTTAATATGGAGCTAATATTCTGACAAAATGATTTGAATTTGAATTGTGTAAATCTGAATTATTTGCAAGTGTAATCTAACAAAATTGAATTTTAGGTGGTTGTGACAATCAGCGGCTGGAGTGCCCACTTGAGCCACTGGGGGGCACTCCTTCTCTAGTTTTCATTACTGCTTATGGTTTCATTTGGACTGATTATGCTTTATATCTTTCACCTGGTTTTGATTATGCTTGTTAGCTTCTATGATTTAAGCCTTGGTTTTCCTTTGTGTCTTTGCTCAGTATTGTTTGTTTGTCTGACTGCATTACCCAGCGTTTTCCGAGTTCCTTTGCATTTTCTAGTTTCACGGTTCCTGGATTCTCTGCCTGTATCTGGTTTTCCCGTTTGCCTTCTCCCTGCATTGTACTTCTGATATTGGACTGCTTACCTGGTTTTGACCCCTGCCTGTTTCCTTGTACCTGTCTCTGGATTCTCCTCTTAATAAAGCCTGCGTTTGGATCACCTCTGTCTGTTTCCACGAGCAGTTCATGACAGAATACTGAGCCACTACTGATCCAGCGGCTGAGAGAGACACGGACCTCGTCATGGATCCCACAGCGCAGATCGTAAGCCTCCGTCAAGGGGAACGTCCTCTCAAGGTTTTTGTGACCGATTTTTTGAAGCTCTCTCGTCAGTCCTATTTAGATGATTTCTGTTTAATGATGTTCTTTCGGGGAGGACTGTCTGAACCGCTCGGCTCTGCTCTACCGTTTCCAAGTTCAAGCTGGACTCTAACCCAATATATTGACCTGGCCCTTTCCATGGGCGGTTCGCTTTTTACTGTGGATTTTTTGAAACTTTTGCTTCACAGAAAGCCAGACGATTCGCCATTGTACACTGAATCCACGCGTCAATTGTCTCCCGGTGAAGCAGCGATTCGTAAGGGGTCCGCCGTAACCACGCGACATGTGAATCCCGACGTTCGGACACTTCACGTGAGCTCAGTTGTATTCCTGCCTCAAGGGTTTTCTACTGAGTCTGAGCGCGTGCCAACCGAACCCACGCTTCACGTCAGCCCAGCCGAGACCGCGCTCGATGAACCAGAGCTTCACGTCAGCTTCGACGAACCAAGTGAGCCAAGTGAATCGAGTGAGCCGAGTGAGCCGAGCGAGCCGAGTGAGTCAAGTGCATCCTGTGAGTCAACTGAGTCAAGTGCATCCTGTGAGTCAACTGAGTCAAGTGCATCCTGTGAGTCAACTGAGTCAAGTGCATCCTGTGAGTCAACTGAGTCAAGTGCATCCTGTGAGTCAACTGAGTCAAGTGCATCCTGTGAGTCAACTGAGTCAAGTGCATCCTGTGAGTCAACTGAGTCAAGTGCATCCTGTGAGTCAACTGAGTCAAGTGCATCCTGTGAGTCAACTGAGTCAAGTGCATCCTGTGAGTCAACTGAGTCAAGTGCATCCTGTGAGTCAACTGAGTCAAGTGCATCCTGTGAGTCAACTGAGTCAAGTGCATCCTGTGAGTCAACTGAGTCAAGTGCATCCTGTGAGTCAACTGAGTCAAGTGCATCCTGTGAGTCAACTGAGTCAAGTGCATCCTGTGAGTCAACTGAGTCAAGTGCATCCTGTGAGTCAACTGAGTCAAGTGCATCCTGTGAGTCAACTGAGTCAAGTGCATCCTGTGAGTCAACTGAGTCAAGTGCATCCTGTGAGTCAACTGAGTCAAGTGCATCCTGTGAGTCAACTGAGTCAAGTGCATCCTGTGAGTCAACTGAGTCAAGTGCATCCTGTGAGTCAACTGAGTCAAGTGCATCCTGTGAGTCAAATGAGTCAAGTGCATCCTGTGAGTCAAATGAGTCAAGTGCATCCTGTAATGAATCAAGCCCAGTGAAGCGCCGTCGCAGAAGGAGAAGGAGGACTCGTTGGGCTCGCCAGGCTCCGGAGGGCGTTCCCAGACTCCTCGCCCTGCCGGCCCCGCCTCTGCGCCTCGCCCTGCCGGCCCCGCCTCTGCGCCTCGCCCTGCCGGCCCCGCCTCTGCGCCTCGCCCTGCCGGCCCCGCCTCTGCGCCTCGCCCTGCCGGCCCCGCCTCTGCGCCACGCCCTGCCGGCTCCGCCTCTTCGCCTCGTTTTACCTGCGCCTCTTCCTGTGGCGGTTTCCAGCCTGGAGGCTTTAGCCTTAGACTTGCCCAAGTATTTTTTGGGGGGGGGGGCCGTAGGTACCCTGTGAGGGCCATGGAGGCGGCGCCTACATGGACCTCTGCACGTCCACCTTCGGCTGAGCTCTTGTCACTGGTCCTGTCCAGCCCTGTGCTCCCTACGTCTTGGTCCTGTGTTAAGTGTGCTCCGCCCTGGTCCCCTGTTAAGTGTACTCTGCCCTGGTCCTGTGTTAAGTGTGCTCCACCCTGTCTCCCTTCTGAGTGTGCTCCGCCCTGGCCGTCGGCACGCCCTGCTCCGCCCTGGTCGCCCACGCTCCACGGCCCAGGCCCGGTCTGCCTGTGTCCTGGTCCCGTTCCCCTGCACGGGCCTGGCCCTCCATCCCATCCCCCGTTGACCTCCCCCCGGAGCTCTTTGGAGCGTCTGGAAGCCGCTCCTTAGAGGGGGGGTTATGTGACAATCAGCGGCTGGAGTGCCCACTTGAGCCACTGGGGGGCACTCCTTCTCTAGTTTTCATTACTGCTTATGGTTTCATTTGGACTGATTATGCTTTATATCTTTCACCTGGTTTTGATTATGCTTGTTAGCTTCTATGATTTAAGCCTTGGTTTTCCTTTGTGTCTTTGCTCAGTATTGTTTGTTTGTCTGACTGCATTACCCAGCGTTTTCCGAGTTCCTTTGCATTTTCTAGTTTCACGGTTCCTGGATTCTCTGCCTGTATCTGGTTTTCCCGTTTGCCTTCTCCCTGCATTGTACTTCTGATATTGGACTGCTTACCTGGTTTTGACCCCTGCCTGTTTCCTTGTACCTGTCTCTGGATTCTCCTCTTAATAAAGCCTGCGTTTGGATCACCTCTGTCTGTTTCCACGAGCAGTTCATGACAGTGGTAGTTTAAATAGTTCTGAATTTGAATTTTTTTAAACGAATATTGAACATTTGAAATTTAACAAATTGAAATGTTTTTATGGCTGAATTTTATAGACATGTATTTTCAAACAGTAATATTCAGTTTAAAAAAATTCAGATTCAAGTTTTCAAGATGAAGAAATTCAGAACTTCAAATTCAGTTTTCTAAAATTCAATGTCAAAAATTCAAGTTCAAAAATTCAGATCTGACAGAAAGTAGGTCACAGGTCATCCACAGGGAAGAGTAGATGATCTCAGAAAAGTCGAACAGAGCATTTTGGCCAATTGGGGACTGCGGAAGTTTTCCAGCGCGAACGTGGTGGTGGTTCAAGAGGTTGCCACTCTCTGACTCTTGTCATGAATCGCCCGGAGGTCTATTACATGTACGACGCAGTCTAGACCGGACGCGAACGGTGCGACGCGACCCGTGAAATCCCCAACAGCACACGGATTCCCCATCCTATTTCTGACCTAGTCACTGCTCTTTGCAACAGTCGCTTCAAGCTGTGTTGCGTCGCGCCGCTCGCGTCCTGTCTGTGTAACTGAGGTCTAGTAGACAAGGTGGCGTTCTAATCAATTTTACACAAAATGTAGGCTACTTTAAAACAAACACCAGAGACCGCTTAGACAATGTCCCACGTGCTGAGAACGCTAACCTAACATATAAACACAAAATCATTCATGTTTAAGAATCACTTACCTCCGGGCGATTCATAAGTGGACATTCTAAAACGCTTACGTGAAAAACGCTTAACGTGGCTCACTGTACGAAGACAGTGATATTTAAGGACCAAACTCAGTACAAATCATATTAATAAACCATACTTTGTATAAAAAATCAGATGAGCCCAGAATACCTACGCAACGCGTTTAATTGTGCGTTAAGCATTTCCTTACCATAGAAAACCGTTATAAGAAAACGCTTAACGTGGCTTACTGTACAAAGACAGTGATATAAGGACCGTACACATCATATTAATAAACCATATGTATAAAAAATCAGATGAGCCCAGAATATGAACGCAACGCGTTAAGCATTTCCTTACCATAGAAAACTGATAAGAAAACGCTTAACGTGGCTTACTGTACAAAGACAAGGACCAAACTCAGTAGCCTACGCATCATAATAATAAACCATGTATAAAAAATCAGATGAGCCCAGAATATGAACGCAATGCGTTTAATTACGCGTTAAGCAAATTCCTTAATAGAAAACCGATATGAAAACGCTTAACGTGGCTTACTGTACGAAGACAGTGATATTAAAGGAACAAACTCAGTACAAATCATATTAATAAACCACTTTGTATAAAAAATCAGATGAGCCCAGAATATGAACGCAACGCGTTTAATTAAGCATGTTCTAATCATAGAAAACCGTTATAAGAAAACGCTTAACGTGGCTTAATAAACCTTAAATGGTCCTTAATAAACCATAGGCCTACTATGTATAAAAAATCAGGTTTAAGGTTTATTAAGCCACGTTAAGTGTTTTCTTATAACGGTTTTCTATGATAAGAACATGCTTAACGCGTAATTAAACGCATTGCGTTCATATTCTGGGCTCATCTGATTTTTTATACATTGTTATTATTATGATGCGTAGGCGAGTTTGGTCCTTGTCTTTGTACAGTAAGCCACGTTAAGCGTTTTCTTATCGGTTTTCTATGGTAAGGAAATGCTTAACGCGTTGCGTTCATATTCTGGGCTCATCTGATTTTTTATACATAGTATGGTTTATTAATATGATGTGTACGGTCCTTATATCACTGTCTTTGTACAGTAAGCCACGTTAAGCGTTTTCTTATAACGGTTTTCTATGGTAAGGAAATGCTTAGCGCACAATTAAACGCGTTGCGTAGGTATTCTGGGCTCATCTGATTTTTTATACAAAGTATGGTTTATTAATATGATTTGTACTGAGTTTGGTCCTTTAATATCACTGTCTTCGTACAGTGAGCCACGTTAAGCGTTTTTCACGTAAGCGTTTTAGAATGTCCCTCAGAGAGTGGCAACTGGCCAAAATGCTCTGTTCGACTTTTCTGAGATCATCTACTCTTCCCTGTGGATGACCTGTGACCTACTTTCTGTCAGATCTGAATTTTTGAACTTGAATTTTTGACATTGAATTTTAGAAAACTGAATTTGAAGTTCTGAATTTCTTCATCTTGAAAACTTGAATCTGAATTTTTTTAAACTGAATATTACTGTTTGAAAATACATGTCTATAAAATTCAGCCATAAAATAAAAACATTTCAATTTGTTAAATTTCAAATGTTCAATATTCGTTTAAAAAAATTCAAATTCAGAACTATTTAAACTACCACCTAAAATTCAATTTTGTTAGATTACACTTGCAAATAATTCAGATTTACACAATTCAAATTCAAATCATTTTGTCAGAATATTAGCTCCATATTTTAAGCTCCTCAGGAGTTATTAGCAGTTATCTGGGTTGAATTTTCACAAAATCCACTTCCACCATAAATATCTCCTGTCAAAATCTTCCGTGGAAATCCTCTTTAACACTCCAGATACTCCAGCCACATTAATTATTCGTCTCTATTTGGATTTAGACGAGAGGCCTTGATATGAACTCAGGAGCCAGAGGAACATGAGAGGATACAATTAATATCTGACATGGTCAAGAGTTCTGGGCTCAACTTCTCACATTTGAAGAGGATGACAAATGAAAATTAACCTCCAGACCTTAATTTTTTAACTGCATGCGTTGAGTAAAAGGGAAGAGATGGTAATTCATCCATGGAATCAGCATGAGTGGTCCGTGTGGCGACAGGAAGGGTTTCAGCGTAACGGTCATTAGCGAAGCACTCAATGCTAAATGCAATCAGAAGATGCATTAGCTACTAAAGGGAGGGAGCACATTTTACACCACATTCCTGCTTGTAAATTGATTTGACTTGAAATGAGTGAATGATCAGAGGCTTATATTCTTAAATCATTGTGTAGTAATACCAGCTAAAACTAGCTAAATCACTAGCTAATCTTCAGAGCTCGCGAGTAGGCTAGGGATAGGGATATTTTTTAATACAGTTAGTTCTAATCATCTAATGCGATTCAACAAGAAGTATAAGTGTGCTGATCGATAGGTAGCCTATAAAAATGTTTAATAGCCTATCTATCGTCGAAGTTCCAGAACTTTTGTTTTAACATGGCTGGGTTTTGTTGACAGATATTAGAATATCAATTGAAATTCACAAGCTCTCTATTTAAATCGAATCTTGATTAAATTGATTCAATATCGGTTGCTTTGGAAATATTCCAGGCTCATGTCAATTAAAAAAATAAAATAATAATAGGCCTAATTATCAACCAAAATATTTTATTTCATGTCAACTCCCCAAACATTAAAGTACATTATCATTACAGTTTTTGAAAGTCTCTCGTGGTCACCAAAGCTGTTTATTTGATCAAAAATACAGTAAAAACAGTGATATTGTTAAATTATTTTCTATTTGAATATATTGTAAAATGTGATAAAAGCTTAATTTTCAGCATTACTCCAGTCGCAGGGTCACATGACCCTTCAGAAATCATTCTAATATGCTGATTTGCTGCTCAAGAAACATTTATGATTATTATCAGTGTTGAAAACAGCTGTGCTGTTTCACGTGATACATTTTTTCAGGATTATACATGTAATAGAAAGCTTGAGTTTTTTTTGTAAAAATTCAAGCCTTTACTAACTTTTGATCCATTTAATGCATCCGTGCTATACAAGTTTATTGCCTTTAAAAAAACTTTTTTTACTTTTGTACAGTAGCACACTTCAAACACATACTGTATTATGCAAGTGTTACATAATACATCACATCAAGCAATGCAGGGTTTGAGCCTGTTAAGTAAAATCTTTTTATTTTAGACACATCACCAAAGAGATGGAAAGTCATACATTTGAGCAATATACAAAACATTTTATTTGTTCAAGGAAGTGCTTCAAAATCTACATTTTTTACATTAAGGAAAATATTTGACGGAAAAACATCAACTGAAAAATTCATCTCCACAGTAGACCAATGCACTCATCTCTTATCATGTGAATAACTGCCCCCCTGTCTATCACAAAAGTAACAAATGCAGATGATTCATGTTTATTCCCTCATTAACACTGTGTAAAATGCAAGTGTGTGTGTGTGGTGTGGTGTGTGTGTGTCTCGGCCAGTCTTTCCAGGGCGATGCAGAAGTCTTGTGCAGCTCACGCCTGAGCCAGCCGCTCCAGGACTCGCCGATAATCCGCAAGCACGTCCTGGTAGCTTTTCTCCAGCTCCTCGTGTTGCAGACTCGTGTCCATCTGGCTGATGTGGGACGCCAACTCCTCTGGCCTCAAACATTTCCGCATCTTTGTCAGCTCACGCTGGTTTTTCTACACACATGGCAAAAGCGTTGGGAGAAAATACACAGGTGTCAATACAGCGCAAAAGAAAAGAAGATGCAAACCAGCTCACCCGATCCCATCCAAAAACTGCCATTGAATAGAAACCACCAGGGCAAATGTGATTACATTACAGCTAAACTTCATGTATAAAAACAAAGCGAGAGAAAGAGGGGAGAAATAAAAGAGCCGTGAACAAAAATTGAGTCTGTAAGGTTGAGAGGCTTTGGCGCTGAATCAAGACACTCAAAACATGAATTAAGAAGAAAGCGCACAGACACACACAGGCTTCATTCACAGTAGCATCTTTAAGAAAGCTATTCGACAGTTGATTTCCTGTAATTCTACTTTGTTTTTTATAAAAAGTTGCTAACAGAAGCACAACTTCCACAAGGATCTGAGTTTACATGACGGACAAATCAGACAATCACTGTAGTCTAGTCTTTATATAGCAACTTACATAAAAATAAACATCCCAAAATTTACATTTGAGGTATAATTGTGTGTCATTTATGTTACCACCGACCTTATTTTACTCATGAATCAAAAAAGCACTATTGAAAACCCATGGGAAATTCCAGAGAGAAGCCATGGTGAATTAGCCTTCCGGGTTGATATGAACAACTCTATTGTGTGATTCAGATAGTGAGCGCTACAGCAGTGCAGACAGTGTGTGGATGTCACATGCTCCAGTGAAAAACGTCAAGTTTCATGAAACATTCTAAGGAAAAATAATAATTCTTATTTTCAAACTTTATATATGGTATTCCCAAGAACATTTCTCAACAATGTTTGTATCTTTGTTCTTAAATTCATTGTAAACAATCTCTTAAAGTTAGGATAATCTCCAACTTGTTTTTCAAAATACCCAAAGGTAAGATGTTATTGCAACATAATACTACCTTATATACAGTATATCTTTCAACCAGCATTACAAAATGTTTCTGGATCAAATCACCTACCCTGCCTTTAATGTTCTTCTCGGTCAAAACATGTGTTGATGCGATATTAACATCTAAAGTGAATGTAAACAGGCAAAATGATGGATTAGATATATTTCAATTATTGTGCATTGAGTCTTGCAGTGTCAATCCAATTTATGTCATTAAAATTAATCTAAGAATTGATGTTGTTAGACATACATCTAAAAAAAATAAAAGAGTGTACTGAAATGTTAGGCAAAGTTAATTATTAGCGAGTTAACCCATTAAATTCACACACACACACACACACACACACACACACACACACACACACACACACACACGAGGACAGGAAAAGAGAGGCATATGGTCTGCAGATCCTGATGTTTTTCTCTTTCTCTTTGGCTCGGTCTCTTTACTGCTGTCAGTTTTCCTGTCCTGGACTGTGTCACGATGAGAGCGGTTCTGATCCAACACATTACCAGTGCTGGAGCTTCAGCACCAAAGCAGATATCAGATCAGCTCACATTATCTGCAGAATATCAACTAATATCCCCACAGCCTCCAAGAAGACTCAGGACACATGCGGTGAAAAGAAACAGCTAATCGAGTGCAATCTCAGTGAGATGAAAAGATAAACACTGCACGGAACTCTGCTAAATCCTCCTGAGAACTGGGAAGTTCCAAACCGTCTGACATTCTTTCTACTGTGGAACACAAAACTATTCAGTAGAATGTTCATGTTGCTCTTTTTCATATTATGAATGCATACAGCAACCGGAACATGCTAAGCTCAGAAAAAAGGAGAAATAAAAACTCCATCATATACTATATTCCAAGACTCCTGAAGACACGATAGTTTTGTGTGAGAATCAGGACAATTTATGGATTTATATTCACTAAAAACACTGCTCTAATCTCATTTGTGGTTGCATAATGTATGCACTTTCATGGTAAAAACATTTCCTTTTGTGTTCCACAGAAGAAAGAAATATTAACTTGGAACAAAATGAGGTATGATGTTCAAAATGCAATAATCTTTTTTTTTTAACTACATAATTGTCGAGATATTCCTTATTGTTATCACAGTGGAAAACCGTTGTGCTTTTTTCAAGATTCCTTGAAGCATAGTAAGTTCAAAAGTATCAACAGTATTAAGCATATTTAAAATAGAATCTTTAGTAACATTATAAATGTCTTTACTTTTGATCAATTGAATGCATCCTTGCTAAATAAAACGTAAATTAAACCCCACCATTGGAACGTTTGTTAATTTCTTTAAACATTTTGGACAATATTTAAAAATATATTTTTTCTCTCCCATAATCAGTGCAGAAAGTGCAATAAAATTCCACAGAGGTTGTGAAGTCCCCCGTGGTCAATTGTATCCCTTAAAACTCATCTTTGATCACCAAAAAGGCATTTAAAGCTTTTTTTTGGGGAAAAAAATTCTTAATGCCTTAAAATAGCTTGAATGTCACTCTACACCCTTGCCTCATTTAGTATACGCGGTTCTATGAATATGCAAATGAGCCCCGCCTCCACTAACTCACACTTAAGCCGTGTTTCCACCGAAATTACCCGGAACAATTTGTCCCATGAACTTTTTTCGCAGGAACTTTTTTTGCCCCAGACCGGTTGCTTTCTGCGTTAACACCGCGGTCTAAAGTACCGGGAAGATTATAAACTGCGCACGACGGCTCCTCCCAGTCTGCGACGGACAGTAATCAGTTTTGATCGCCACATTTATAATAAGTATGGAGGAGATTCAAACTGTGCTGCAGTTGTTTGTGATGTATTGGTTTACTAACGAGGTAATTAACAAAACGGCAGAAAAGAGACGAGCACTGATACTTAAGCGTGTTCAGAAAGCTCGTAATGCTATAAAATTAGACGATGCCGACATTGACCGTGAGATGGCTGGGACGAGCGCGCATAAAATTTCCTGTTACACAAATACGCTTAATAAAGCCTGAACCTCGTCGTCGGTCCAGCCGGGTTTTTATTTTTAAATGAAAAATATTTGCATTCCATATTTGCAGACAGACTCTTACTGCATGAAGCCACAAACCGCAATAGATTTTTAAAAATGCCGGTTAAAATTATAGACAGTATATACACGGTTAAAATAGAATGCTGCGTGGAGTCATCAAATTAAAATGCGGCGTGAACACAACCAATCAGCACATTCAGCGCACAAGTCCCACCCCCGAAAGTTCCTGAACTTTAAAAAAGTACTACCTCGCCAGCAGGGACTTTCGGAGGGGGAAATATTTACCCCGAACTTCATTTAGACCCTGGTTCCTGCGGTGTAAACACACCGAGTAGTTCCTGGGGAAAGTTCCCGCGGTGGAAACGCGGCTTTAGAGTTCAACTTGCTTAACTTTACTGTAGTCAGGGTTCTTGCAGGTTTCAGTAAGTCAAATTTAAGACCTTTTTAAGACATTTTAAGACCATAACGATTTAAATTTAAGACCTACATGACGCATTAACCAGCAAATAACAAATACAATTAGCATCAATATGCACTTTACGTTTACATAAACATTAAAATAATAACGTAAAAAATGATGGCTAGATTTTAAAAGAGTGTCTTGCAACATGTTATCTACTAACATGTACAAATTCAAATAAAGTTTTGACAAAAAAGGTTTTATAAAAAGATAAACCTCACGTATTTCAGCCTTTAAATAATCTTTTATAGAATGAATGTGTCAAAAAAAGATAAATGACTGACATTTACAATGCACATTAGCTTATCTTTTATTATTAATAGTAAGATTTGGTCCGATTTTCCCGTTGCGTCTGTCGTTGCTATGCAACTATGCACTGCGCTCTCCACAACGACAAAGAAGTTTTAGTAGCTAGCTAATGATTTCCACCACTGATAAACGCTTGCTGAAGCCATTATTTATTTACGGAGAAGAGAAAAACACCTGTAGTGTTTGGGTGCACGGTGCACCCCCATCCTTCATGTTGACTGTTACAGAAAGGGTGAAGCGGATTGGTAGGTTCTTGTCACATGACCTGCGGTGCGCTTGCAGAATTCTGAAAAGTTGAGCTTTTTTTTTTATATCTCGCTCCGCCTGGAAAAAACAGCCGCATTGCTTCTAATATGAGTGTGTTTGCGCCGCGCCTAAATTTGAAATAACGAACTTGAGCGCGCAAAAGACGCAATATGTGAACGGCCTCTTGGCGAGCTACCGCCAATCAGGGCACGAGCTGCTGGTAGCTCGCGAGTGACGTGTCGGAGACCCCTGCTACAGCTCCGCTTTGAAGGCTACGACTCAATACTTTTTTGCTATTTTGTAATAACTTTCTGTGGCCAGTATTTCAGGAAATGAACGAGGGTAAAACCTTTTTAAGACCTGACTAAATTAAATTTAAGACCTCGGCTGAAAATCTGGCAATTTTTAAGATGTTTTAAGGCCTTAAATTTAAAGTTCAGAATTGTAGACTTTTTAAGACCCCGCGGGAACCCTGTGTAGTAGACGCTGCACGATGGCAAGTGTAAATACTGGTTTAATTCAGCCATATATGTATGAACCAGAAACTGATTCAGAAGAAGAGGAAGAGTGAATTATACAGGGATGTATCAGAGTGGTCATGTGTTTTATGAATCGCTCTATACTATGTCGGACACACAACGATAATTAATATGATTAGCCTTTTGCTTGACTACATTATCAAACAGCTAATAATGTGTTGCTAATGTTACACAAACATGTTCCTGTCCGCATCTCAGATTCAGAAAGCTGCCTTCTAACAATCAGCATCCGCAGAAACACTTTCTCAGAATGTCAGTGGAGAAAAGCATATAGCTCATCATAATATAAATCATATACACAACTCACTCTATATTGCTAAATGCACCTGATTTTTCATATCAACTGAAAAATATACCAGGACAACCTGGCTTCTCTCGAGACTCCCGTTCCCTAACACGTTGACGTGATTGGTTACATCATATTTGTGACGTAGTGAACAAGGGCGATTTCAAACCGTGTTTTCGAGACTGTCTTTGGTTCACTGCAGCTTTAAAGAGAAAATACTCAGCAATGGTGTTGACTTATGAATATACACATGGTTTGTCTTAACGCATATTAAAAACACTACATGGACATATAAACAACTTGATTTTCGCAACAGGTGGTCTTTAAGACATTAAAATACTGCATCACATGCTCCAAATCATAACTATAACATACAAAAGCCTGCAGAAAGATAACGATTGGGGCCAAAGTAATTGAGTGATATTGCACAGATCCCGAGACACACACACACACAACTGCAGCGTGTCTTCATGCGGAGAGATGGGATTAGAGAGAGACCGTGTGCAGGTGACTGGGCGCTGCATTCTCCCTGCTAAATGGCTCCGCTTAAATCAGATGCAAATCTGTAATAATGACACTTGTTGTGAATGGAGCTCGTGGTGTGGATGTGGAGACTGCGGCTGCCGCCCGGTGTGAGCCATTATACCCTCAAACAAACCCAGACCGAGGCCTCGGGTCCCTCTCGCTCTTAACACCGCGTGAGAGGATCACACAGGAAACGGCAAAAACTATTCACACCACTCAATGAATAAATTACACCAGACAAAGACTGGAGAATATCAGAACAGCAGCGCTGAAAGAGTTTCGTTTCTGTTCATTTTTACACAGCGCACTAATATAAACGGGGCTAGAAATGTGCAGCTCTCTTTGAAGTCAAGAAATGCTTCATTTCACATGTTGTAGTTGGAGCTGCACGGTTTGGAGAACGTTACACAAGCAGTCGGGGTTTGTTTTGGCAAGACTTCACTTGTTTCGTTGTTTCTTGAACCCCACCTTCAGAACATGAAGTCCAAGCTCCTTTCTCTGCACTTTGACTGACTAATCATTGCATGTTGCAGTTACACCTAATGGGTAATGTACTCCGTGTACCAAGTCAGATTGCAGTCATTCTGCTTCTTAAATGCAGTCCATCAGCACAGAAGGACCTACAGCCGACATGAGCAGATCAAACACACACAAACACACTTACTCTGTAGGGTCCAAAGAGTCGTTTTTTCACCTCCAAGCGAAATTCTCTGGCTTTCTCTTCATCGCTCATGTCTGTGTTTCTGAGACGCAGAATTTCATAAACACGCCGTGCATGTTTCTGAAAGGTAGAGAGTAGACAAAAGGCATATTGTAAAGGTTTGTTTCATTTAACACACATTCTAGCTTATTTTTCACCTAAAGTTTGGGGATAGCACCTGTGACAATAATTAAGTCCTGAGCATTTAAAAGCACAATATGCGACGATTTTCTTTAAAGCTCTTACATTAGATATAGAGATGCACCGATTGATCGGCTGGTGACCGGAATTGGCCGTTTTTCACGTGAACGGCCATGAGCGGCGACCGGCCGGTCAGTCTGACATATGCCGATTTTATGCCGGTCAAATCTCGGGCGCCTCATGATTAACATCGCGCAACATCAGCATCACACGTGCACAGGACTGCACATGTAGGAAACCTCGTGAATTACGGCCGTTTCACACCGCAAGCGGCGTATATTTTTTTCGGTGTGAATGCACTCATTGATTAACATTCACGCCGAAAAAAAGGAGCGTCGCGTGAGCATCAAGATGTCCGTTCACGCTCAATTAAAGTTAAAGCACACTTTTGATGGTCAAAATAAATATGATTTCACACAAAAAGTGCCAAAAAATACACATAATGTATATGTCTAGTGTGTTTTAACAAGAACTGGAGTAGGCCGTGTCAGAAAAGAAAATGAACACTAAAAAATATTTGTAGAAAATGTACATTTAGAAAATTTACCCAATTTAACTTGTTTTAATTATTCAGTTTGGGTAAAAGTATATGGTGTTCTATTTAAAAAAATAAAAATAAAAATTTGTACAGTTGTTAGAAAAAATGACATCGGAATCGGCTAAAATCGGTATCGGCAGGTCGAACTCAATGAAAAATGGTAATCGGCCTAGAAAATCGCAATCGGTGCATCTCTAATGATGTATTTAAGCTGTAACTGCGGTCAATATAGTACTTTAGAGGTGGAACTACTCTGAAAGTTTAGTTATGCCATACCGATACAATTACAGTTATGTTGTTGTTTTATACCAATGTAATTCCTGTGGGTAGAGTTCAGTAATCATTTTTGCAAAATAAACAGATAGGATGATTAAGATACAAAGCTGAGGGGTCGTGTATTACCCTAAAGAGGTTCATTTTGATAATTACCGACTGACTGTGCAATATTCATCCAACTACATTGTTTTCACCAATATATAAATAAAACATGGACCTGAAATACTGATTTAAATTTAGATTTATGTGAAACGAGAAGATCTAGCACAGCTATAAAGAAATGTGTAAAAACTATCAGTGTGCCACAGATGCTACCCACATAGCCTAAGTAAGCAGTGACCAACACAAATGCAAAAGACAAAACCTGAATAAATAACATCATGAATTTTAGAAAAGTTTAGAGTTATCATGTTTACTGTGCTATGTGGGTAACTTCCAAACGTTTAGCTAGTCTTTTTTGTACTAATGAAGGCAAAGACCATAGATGATCAGATTATGTGTTTCTAATCCATTCAACATGAAAAGGAAGCTTCCATTGCATGTCACATTACAATAAGATGTAATGTCCATATCCTAGCGGTCACTGATGAATAGTTTTGTTACAGGGAAGAGCAGAGACTCTAAATACATTGTACAAAATGTACCAGTCACAGCAATTATGGACTGAATCTTTAATGGTGTCCACTTCTCTGGGTTAAAAGCATCTTGCTCTGGGATTCCCGAGCTACTCTGACTCCTTCTGTAACTATGACTCCGAGAGGTCCACCATACCTCACGCAGTTCCCACTAGGGTAGCATGGAGAGACACGCATTTTGCCTGGCCATGCCACAGGCACCACCCTGAGATAATCACTCACAAACAACACGAACAGAGGGGATTGTGGGGCATAAAAGGAGATGCTGGGTCATAATTGGAGCAGTTAAAGAGTGACCGGAGTGGCGAGAGAGAGAGGAGTCCCACAGGGGTCACTGTTAGGCCCACTCCCACTCACTACCTGCTAATGGCCCTCAGAGGAAACGGATGTTCACTCCTACCTTTAGGGACATTGCAAGTTGAAAACCCATCAGGACAAAGATGTCTCAGTATATAAATGCGCAAACTCTTTGTAGAATTAATGTAGAATTAGACTACTTGGCCTTAATAGCTACACTATAAAGCACCAGTAAAGTTGTAAAGGAAGGGCTGCGAAACAAGGAAAAAATAGGGCTGGTGATGTTGTTAAAACACTACACAGCATCTTGAAGTTTACTCTGAAATTATATTTTTTTTAAATTGTCTGTGTGTGGGGGGGGGGGGGGGGGGGGGGGTATTGAACCACACAGCTACTGCTGGCAAGTGGATTCAAAATACAAGAAGTTAAATGAAGTAAAAAAAAAAAGTTTAATTTATCTAATATACACCGATATAACAAATGTATAGTAATAAACAGTGGTCTCTACATCTAGATATATTTTTATTAAAACATTTTAAAGGAGATAAAATGCCACACATGAACTGTTGGGAACAATTTTAGTGATGATCGCAAACCACTAATTGGATTTACTCAATCAAAAAACAGATTCATTGATACTAATCAAACTTATCTAATCAGGTGCTATTGAAACATATGTGTGTGAAGCAGGTTTGAATCCATCTTGTGACTTTTCAACCCTATCACAAACTTATTTCCACCTCTTCTCGTGTCTTTTCTGGACTATCGATATCAATAAAATAAAGTATAATAAAGTAAAATAATAACTAAACCTGCAAGGGATGTTACCTTGTTGATCTTGAGTTTTTCTCTGGCCTCAGACGCCATTTCCTCACTGAAGCCCAGAGAGAGCTTCTCATTGGAGAAGGACGACAGAGTCAAGCACAGCTTCACCAGCACGAAATCTCTCAGCTTCACATAACTTTCAGAGGGATCTTCCGCTGCAGAGGAGACAGTTGTGAAATCATGTCAGCCCACGGTCTTGAAAGTTTTCATTTGGTAAAATACAGTATTAAGATACTGACGCCAGACAAACACAGCTCAACCTTCACGAAAACACTCATTACATATGCGGAGTACATCATTGGAGAAAATTAAGATAAATGCATGTTTACTCTGGTAATCAGGGGAAACAAAGACTTTTACTAAATAAAAAAAGAGATGGGAGACCAAATACAGTAATACAATGTAGATTAGGACTGGGCAATACATTGGATGTTTACAATATATAGCAGATGGCAATAAAAATAAATAAAAAATATATAAATATATCAGGAACAAGCTAATATTATGAATTTAATGTACTTAATACAACCCGCAGCATTAGACTTGCGTTTCTTTCACTGCTTCACAAATACGGGGGCATTATCAATGTCTTATATTAAACTTTAGTTGCAATGTTTGTTAAGTTTGACTAATTTCATTGAATCAGTTGACTTTCAATGAATTGATTCAAACTGCTGATAAAATTTGATTTGTGCTGCATCATAAAAAAACATTAATGGAAGTGTCATTAATGGATGTTTTAGTAAAAATATATGAGGGTAAATATTGCTGTTTATGTATTTGTTATATTAGCGTATGATTGATATACTGTAAATTATTTCATATTATTCAGGGTGTTCATTTAGCACAAATACAGTGTATAAAAAAATATTCTAGGTTATTTGATTAACTATTAATCTAGACTAAGAAATCTAGATTATTATTAACTAAATTTTTACTGTATATATATATATATATATATATATATAATTTTTTTTGACTTCTTGAAATGCACACTATGAAAAAAAAGGTAATTTCAAGCAACTATTTCTATATTATGTTATATAATGCTATACTACACAGCCCTTGTTATCTGGTCCTCTCTCTATATAGAGGGAGAAATTAACAAACATGGTAGAGATCTGGTAGAGTGTGGTCCTCTCTCTCTCTCTCGCTCTCTCTCTCTCTCTCTCTCTCTCTCTCTGAATAATTGTGTCTTTGTTGAGGGGGTGAGTGAGTGGCAGCATGTGGCCAGCACATTTCAGCAGCAAACTGCCGGCAATTAACATCACATCCCTTCACCTCCCCAAAACTGAAGGCAGCGCAGCTCAGCGGCAACAACTGCCTTATGAAAGGACATTCACAACACTTTGCCCTCGCTCCCATTCAAACACACTGAATATCATTAAAATGGCTGTGTGATCATACATGTCAGCTTTCTGAACGCTTGCTCTAATGGTACTAGGCTTTACATTCATTTTTTTACTTAGATAAAGCCATTTGCAAAGGATTTCCTAGATCAAAATGAAGAAAACAACATGACAAATTATAATCGACTGTATTGGAACTTTCATCTTCAATAACTTTCATTATTGACTGCATTAATGGATGTAAAAGTATGCATGTATATTATCCCACGTAATAATAAAGTAGTATAAATGAAATATAGATTTGAGACGAAATTATTGTATTATTTGTGAATAAAGAGGCTGTAGTGATTGGAAATAAATTAACCTATCATAGCTATATAAAACAATATAGTTATGCTACTACAACGGTCAGCAATGGTTCAGTGAGACGTGTAATAACGTAATGTATAATATATATATAAAATGGATTCTTAAATTATGTTAGGGCCAAAAACTGATATCATGGCTAATATTATAAATCTATACTGTTTGCACCACTCACATTTTCTGTCACATTCCAGTCAGGTTAGCATTATGTGGGACAAGTTCCTATCTAAAAGATAATACTTCGCATAAATCTTTTGTTCAAATGTTTGGTTAAGTACACACTGCAGCTAAATTTGGTTGTCCAAACAATCCAGCTTTTAGTGCTTAATCCAGTTCTGTACACACAGAGTTCAGTAGTTAAGGGAGTGACAACCGCATCCTACAACCAAATTAACTCGTGAAAAAATAGTAGATAAGAAAAACGTCACTGTGTCCTCCTAACCAGACGCGATAAGATTAGATCAATCTTTGTCATAGAATACACTTTTCAGTTGTTAATTTGAGATGAATTATCCATTGTCGCTTTCAGTATGGCTAATATATCATGCAAACTATATTAAAACTCGCATTAGATGCTTTTAACATCAAATAAAGCACATAAACCGCACCAGAGATTATCATTGTCATATTTTGTATGTTGTTCTTCCAGCCGCAACGTCGCAGAAATAGAAACTTTCTATTCTAAGAATTTCTAAAATAGAACCGTTGTGTGTGTCGCCATCACGGCTGGTTAGGACAATAACTCTGATTAACATGGGAAAGATACCTTTTATTACGTGACAATCACCACAATTTCGGGAGTGAGTCGTGTTCTGTATATGCACAAAATTATAATGTAGGGGATTCACTCCCGCATCTAAATGCGGTTGGCACTCCTGAATCTTTACCGTGTGTATGTGGCCTTAAGTATGAGAAGGAATAATAACGATCATTTCTCTGGCAAACGACACTAGTAATAAAATCACTCATGAATGTTTAATCTCGGCCTCGGTATGCGCTCATACCTGTGATGTCCTGTACTTTAGCAAGCGTGCAGTAGTACCGGTGGACTGTCTCTAAGAGCTGAGCCCCGTGGCCTTCTCCCTGGAACGGTGGTAAGATCAGCATCTGGCTACACACACACACACACACACACAGCGTCAGTGATGCTGCACAGAAGAGCACGATGATTAGGCACAATACCAATTTAAGGATAGAGCTCTTGAGCCTTTGAGCAACTGTTCTGCAAACACAGACCCCGTTACAACTCTAGCACCCTTCAGACACACACTACACTACTGACCTTATAGGACAGAGCTTTTGCTTCAGGACACATTCAACAACATCAAGTTACTGACACAACAAAGAAAACAAATTGTTAATCACACCAAAAGTACCAAAAATTATCTTTAAAAGTACCAAAATACCAAAGAAAAACTGAAAAACTGTCCTAAGAAAACCATGAGATGTTTTAATATTAGGGTTGGGTATCGTTTGGGTTATTTTTTTCACGATAGCGGTGCCAAATCAATACTTTTAAAACGGTATCGGTGCCTTGACGGTCCCTGAACCGATACTTCAAAAAAAGAGCCACAAAACGACGATGGATGATATTAAAGAAAGGCTTTTTTTATTGAAAAAGAAAATATTTAAATTGACAATATTAAAAGTTTAAAGTGTACTTAAATACAAAACACAACAAATCTACATAAATTTACAATAAAACCTAAGCTACCGAACCCAACTACAATAGTCTTTTAGGTCAAGTCAAACATTCATCAACAAAATAATTTTGTCATGTGGCCCATGTCCATGGAAAGCGAAATCTTTGCGTATCATCCTTTTAACGTTTAAGGGTATTTCCCATGAATGGCGCCAGAGCTTTTCAATGAACTAAATCAATGCGTCTGATCTCTATGAAGTGAAGCATTGCTGGTCAGCCCAGCCTTGTAAAGTGGTGCTAAAAGGTAACAATTTCAACACCTTGTTTAATTGCATGTATCTTTAAATCTCAGGCACTGAAATCTGCCTTCTGATTCGGTCCGGTACATACCGGTGCGTTTTGGTCCCCAACCCTTAATATGCAATGACAAACAACTGCAGAAGTGTGATATGGTAACACTGAGCCAAATATTACATTATATGGATCACAAAACCAGTCACAAGTCGCATGGGTATATTTGTGGCAATAGCCAACCATACATTGTATAGGTCAAAATTATAGATTTTTCTTTTATGCCAAAAATCATGAGGATATAAAGTAAAGATCATGTTCCATGAAGATATTTAGTAAATTTCCTACCGTAAATATATAAAACATTTATTTTTGAGAGTGGATGCTGCACAATCGTGAACATAAATGGACAACTTTAAAGGAGATTTTCTCAATGTTTAAATTTTTTTGCACCCTCAGATTCCAGATGTTCTAATAGTTGCATCTCAGCCAGATATTGTCCTATCCTAACAAACCATACATCAATGTAAAGTGAATTTATTAAGGTTTCATATGATATATAAATCTCAATTTTTTTTAAAAAGTACCCAAGTGACTGGTTTTGTGGGTCACATATTTGCCATATTACCGAGGGAAAATAGTGATGGTACACATGACCTGTGAAATCAACATCATGAGAAACAGGAAGCATTTCCTCCAGCTATTTAAAAGCCTATTACTTCGACTATTTGTTTCCTATGCAGGACTATATGGTTAACTGCAATTTACCATTTGCATTTTGTATGGTTGATCCTATCAGAACTCATTTTGGGTCGTGACCCACCGGTTGCGAATTACTGATAAAGACTGCCTCAATTTAGCTGCTGAAAATGTTCTCAAATACAGTAAGCAATGATATCATCAGTCTCCCAGAGGTTATATCTGCTCATTCATCAGTGGCCGATGTAATGAAACGTTAGCACGTCTTGCCAATCAATACATTAGACTCGTTTTCAAAACCAGCTTTTGGGTGGGTGATGCTGAATTGGTGGGTCTTATAATACCCGGTGAGGGGCTGGCACACAAGAGACGCGAGATGGTAATTTGGGAGTTTTAGGGACAATGGAGAGAGAAAGAAGTGTAATTTTCTTTTCCTTTTTTTCACAGAATAAAGCAGATAGTGGGCACGTGCTTCCTCAGTAATTACCTGACACGTGGTCTGGTTTTGTCTGGGTATACGTAGTAATTATACACTGTCATGTAGCCAACCGTCGCGTAAAGGGTCTCTCCATCCTTATTGTACTTCTCGAATCTGCAAGAAAGACAGAGAGATAGAGAGAGATGACAAAGGCAGGTCAATCGCAGGCACGCTCCCATGCACCGAACACCCCCCGTCCCGTCCCGTCGCCACCGTGAGGGCCAGTGGCCCGTCGCTGCACCTGCTGGAGACACTGAATGCATTATGCACTTAATTGGTGCACTGCAACTTTGAGCAGAGAGGCAGGCATCTAGCCTCTTCACATCACTCCAGTCCATTTGCCCATTGTCTGTTTTAATAGGTGCCAAAGCAAAGAAAACACAGGCAGAGTCCCCTTCACTACCGCTGGAGACTTCATTCAGCGTTTCAAAAGACAACAACATTCAATTCAGCCTCTTGGTCTGACTCAAGAAAGAAAGAAACACAAGAGCAAAGAAACCAGACAAACAACACAAAGGAAACTCTTGCCAGATCAACAATTTGCTTCAATGCAGGAGAAAATATAATTAAAGCAGTCTGATAATTGGCCCCACAAAGGCAGGAGAGACGTAACTGGGCCCGCTCGGACGCTTTAGACGTGTGTGAGAAAGACTCGGGAAATTAGGGTTTAGAAAGTTACTGTTCACTATTAATTGACACTACATTCGTATCGGCACTCGCTGACTTTGTGAGAGCACTTGATTTGGATTTTTTGCCTGCCAAAGTTATCAACACTAATCACAAATTTTTGCCGACAACTTA
The DNA here is from genome assembly GCF_949152265.1 of Phoxinus phoxinus. NCBI lineage: Eukaryota > Metazoa > Chordata > Actinopteri > Cypriniformes > Leuciscidae > Phoxinus > Phoxinus phoxinus. The sequence continues at coordinate 7,562,490 of NC_136882.1, read as the reverse complement.
AATTCGTTCTTTACCCTCAATGTGTCGTTCATACCTATTTTGGTTTCCTTTGAGACATTTCTCAAATTATCTTCTTTTATGCAAGTCGAAATAGTACATGGGTAGAGTGTAAATGATGACAGACTTTACATTTTGGGGTGAACTATACCTTTAAGTCATAATGTCAGTATTTGTGACATAATTTAGTTGATTGTAAAAACAAATAAAAACTGCACTTACCGTAATGGTTATACAACGGAAGTCTATGGGGCAAGACATTCAAAACAGAAATGCGAAGTTTGTTTTATTACCCGTAATACTATTTTTATATATATATATATATATATATAAATTATTCTTTACACAAATGCATGTTATATGACCCATATAGTCTAAATCATCCTGTTGGTGGTGGGATTGCAGTTCTACAGATCTATGAACTTCACAGCTGATTGTGAGTTACCAACGTAATTTTAGTTCTTTAACTAATTTTAGTAATTTGACACATTCTTGCCTGCTAGACTGAAGATCATTACAGTAAAACCAATGTTTGCAAGTGTGTTCAAACTGAGGAATGAGGGATTATACTTTAATGCTGATACACCATAAAGAATATTTGAATCTTAGACACTCACACTAGGAAGAAATCCCAGCGGTCATCATCCACATCGATGAAACTGGCCGTCTCAATGAACCACATGAGAAACGTCTGCAAGCGCTCGTGGTACTCTCTGAACCCTGGACATGAGACATCCACCTAGAAGCATCAAGAGCAGATCACATGGTGAAACTTTACAATTAGGTCTTATTTATTACCATTACTTAATGCATTAATTAACAGTGAGCAATATACAGGAGAAACTCGAACAATTTGCATATGGTGCAAAATTGCATTTATTTCAGTAATACAACTTAAAGGTGAAACTAATATATTATATAGACTCTACATGCAAAGAGAGATATTTCAAGCCTTTATTTGTTATAATTTTGATGATTATGGCTTACAGCTTATGAAAACCTTTTCACAATATTCAAATTTTTCGAGTTTCACCTGTATTTGTTACAGTATTTAATAATCTTTGTTAATGGTAGTTAATACAAATCCAGCCGTTCATTGATTGTTCATGTTAGTTCACAGTCCATTAACTAATATTAACAAATACCACATTTGATGTTAATAATGTAAACCTTGAAATTAACATTAACCCAGATTAATAAATGCTGTAGAAGTATTGTTAATTCTTAGTTCATGTTAACTAATGAAACCTCATTGTAAAGTGGTACCGATAAAATCCATAGTGGGTTCACAGGGAAATGTGCTAAAACTTAATTAAAAGTTTGTCATTCTTTAAAATGGGCAGTGGGAAAGTCAATTTTTTGCATGTTTGCAAAACACTTTTGCATAATATGGCACATCAAAAAGGTCAGTTTAATATGCAGCCAGATGATTTATAAATTATTAAAAGCATTAGCAGCAAACCAAAGAAAAAAATGTGGCGACAAAAAATGTTCGGCTTCAGCCCGAAATAGTTTTGAAATGTTCTGAAATCATTGACTGAAAACAGTAGTTGCGTTAACAAGGACCCTAATAATGAGACTGTAATCGAACTAGTGGCAGTCGAAATGAAAAAAGTCATATGTAACCATGTTAATCGGAATGAATTGGCCAAATCAGATTAAAATTTCCTTCGGATTGTAAGGGGTGGTTTAAACCGTTTCCAATCCCATCGAGAGGACATGTAAACACTTGATCGGATTGAACACAGAAACTGGAAAGTAGTGCGCATATGCAATAAAGTAGAAATGGCGTGAAGATGTATGATGCGTTGTTGAATGAGTGTCCTGTCATTCTAAAATTTTCCTTATAGATAAATATTGAGTCTGCTCTTTAAAACTAAGGAAAGAAGCAATGTAGGAGAATAGTTTGCGCAAACCACAGGGAACTCTGTATATTCATGTCAAAAAAATTAATTTTGAAGCTTGTGACATAAACATCAACCTGATCATTTTATTAATCGCTCATGTAAACACTATGTTTGGATTCATCAATCCGAATGAATTCAATCCGAATGTAGTACATGAAAAAAGGTGTCCATGAAAACGTGTGTGTTTATTGACTATTACGTTAGCTACTGACATTTAATTAGCGCTCCTCCGTTTATGCATTTTGACTGTTCAGCGTCTAATTTTTGCATACAACGTGGATAAACTACAACTTTAAACGTGTCCGCTGTGTGGACAAAACAGTTTTCTCGATTTTAATCGATACTGATATGAATTCCTAAATCTCAAGATCGATCCTTTAGCCTATGCTGTTTTTTTGTTGATGTGTGAACCAAACTTCTCTAAACATTTGTAACATGTCTGCCATCCAATAATTGCAATAAGGTTTGTGTTTGGTTACTTTTAGCCGCAGCAGTTAAAGCAGGAGCACGGATCTTTAACTTATCAAGTCCACATGAATTGATCATCTCTTCCTCTTTCTTTACTACTAGTTAAAGCACTAAATAAACATGAACATCAGGAGGTATGTTGCAGGATATAGAACGACTTACTGAAATGTATAATGTCTCAAATAATCTCTCAGTGTTTAAACTGTGGAAAGACATCAATAAAACAGCTTGTAAACAATATGTCCCGTAACGTTACATTTACCTCAGGAGAGCTATTCAATGTCCAGTAACTCATTACCGTATTTTCCGGACTATAAGTCGCACTTTTTTTTCATAGTTTTGGCTGGTCCTTATAGTCAGGTGCGACTTATATATCAAAATTAATTCATACTGACTGAGATGGACCAAGAGAAAACATTACAGTCTACAGCCGCGAGAGGGCGCACTAGTTAGCGGAGTTGTTCAGAAGCGACACCGAGGAAGAACTCAATGGATTCAGTGTTGTGGAATGGGCTTTATGCACAGCTGCACTACTTCCTGAACTTTAGCCAGCTCCTTTGTTTCCTATCTGCCATTATTGGACAAACTGATTAATCCAGGTGTCTGATTATTGTTGTTGGTCAGGCACACCTGGATTAATCAGTTTGTCCAATAATGGCAGATAGGAAACAATGGAGCTGGCTAAAGTTCAGGAAGTAGTGCAGCTGTGCATAAAGCCCATTAGATTGCGGGAGCTTGATCAACTTGCTTACCGGTAACTTGTTGGATTTGCTGGCTTATGTTAATTTAGCCTATTCAGCCTCAGGTATATGTTCTTTATGGTATTGTGTAGCTGAATAACTATTAATGTGTTACGTTAACACACCAGACACCTATTTAGCCTGTTGTTCTGTGTGCTGTTGTGTAGCTGAATAACTTGCCTTTCCAGATTATATGCATTTTCTTGGTCTTGGATTTTTTTAAATAAATTTCAAAATAAATGCGACTTATAGTCCAGTGCGACTTATGTTTTTTTCCCCTTCATGACACATTTTTGACTGATGCGACTTATACTCCAGAGCGACTTATAGTCCGGAAAAAACAGTAGTTAGCTAGAAAAAAATAACTTGAGCAGAATTTTGCTAAATATATGCACCGTTTAACATATTCATTATATTTTTACTTACATTTACATTATATCAGTGATGTCTTCATTATTTAAAGGTGCATTAAGCAACTTTTCATGTTAAAAATACCGATTTTCTAACCCATACATGCTTAAACAATTGCCTGATGGGCTGAATGAGCCTTTCTCTGATCACTGAGATAGTCTCTATAATCCTGTAAAGTAAAATAAATAAGAGGGATTCGGGCCGGAATTTGAGACTGGGCGTGACGTCATACGCGTTCACGGCACGCTCACATAGCTATGTCTGGCATATTTGTGTATTCGCCGGCATTCTCCGTAGAAGATGGATTGTAAGAGACCTGCTTGCAGTTCATTTCAAACACCAACGCAAACTCCACGTAAGATAAAAAAAAGAAAACTTTAAACTTAAGCATGCACATCTCTGGCTGCAGTTTCGCTTGCCGCCAGAGGTGGCATAGTTCTGCAAAAACTCAGAATCTTGCGCTATGCACCTTTAATGTTTAAATAAATCTCTCTTTTATTTTAAATATTATTCCAGCCATCATTTAAACATTTATATTTCACCAACAAATTGGAGTAGAAACATAATTCTATAATTAATAGGTGATATAAAAAAGCCTTATTTGCAATTAAAATGTTTGCACAATGTTTTTTTGAGTGTTGATTTAAAATTTAATGTCGGTGTTTTGATAAAAATCATCAAATTAATTAAAAAGTCTAATATTAATATAATAATACAAAAAATATAATATAAAATTTAAAAAAATTATATTTTCGGTTTTAAAGCAACACCAAGGAACTTTTCCTCTGCGGTCGCCCTACAGGTTGGAAGCGGAATTGTCCATTAACCGCGGTCATAAATAATTTAGCCTACCGTCGCACACACACTCGCTTTTTATCCAGCTCCGGCTTTCGAATGAACGATGTCCACAGACAAGGTAGAGTATGATGCATGACTTTATGAAAGTATGATGTATTGCGACATCAGAAAATAAGAAAAACTAAATAATGACTATTGTAACGCTTGACGAAAAGCAAGTCAAATTTGTAGTTTTCTTATGTCTCATTAGAACTACAGAAACGTGACCCGATCTGGCAAACTTATATAGTGTGGTTATAGCAGATAAAGGACCACAAAGCGGAGGCAGAAGTGCCTTTCACCCTGTTACGACTTGAAACACTGACACGATTTTGGAAACATTATTTTAAGGTAAAAAATCTTCCTTAGTGTTGCTTTAAGCCAAGTGCACCCTGAATTTTTGGTTTCGGTCCAGAATTTTAATTTCGGTGCATCTCTAGACTGGGTAGTTATACAATTACAAACACAATAATAATCCTTCATTCGAGTGTAATAACTTTCTCCACTTCTAAATCATAACGTAACACATTTCACTATTCAAGATCCACACTGCCAAACCTGCTACAATGGCCTGAAACTTTATCATATTCCAGTTTGAAGGCTGAATGACGTTGCCAGCAGTCAAAGCAGTGACTCAAATGCAGTGGGAAACTCTGTACCTTGTGTATATGGTAGGTGAGATCCTCTCCTGCCTCCACATTGTGAACTTTGTAGGTGTGTTGCAGGCTGCCAAAGGGTCTGAAGTTGGCCTCTTTCTCCAAGAGAGAGACAAAGTCATCTGTGTTACAGCAGAAACCAGCAGGAATGATCGCTCTGACCTTTCCCTCCACATCATCTGGCTGAGGACAAACAGAGAACGAGAGCGCAGGCTTTAAATGACTAACTACCAACATTTCAACACATGAAAAACTGCCAACATTTGCAGTGAGAGAACAACATTTATGTAAGAGAGACCAGTGTATATTACAATTCAAACAATAGAAGCAAAGTCAATCTTCAAAGTCAATATTTAAACCTCCACGGATCACAATTAAAGAACTGAACTACAGTGCAAAATCATGTCGGCGGTACCAGCATTTCTCCCGGATATATTCTGTACCCACTGATAGATGCTGCTTTCAAACGCTCACATTTGTGTTAGTTTGAACTCTCTCTCAGCATCAAAGGTTTCTATTTACAGTGTGTGTTTAAAAGCGTTGAGCCTTGCAGCCAATCACAATCATATCTGTTGAGTGCATGAATGCAATGGCCTATTAGAGTTGCTAGTCGGCAAGTTAGTAAGAATTAGCTAAACACCGCTAAAAAACGCACAAGGTTTTGTTCATTCAACGCCAGCCGCACACTCGCAAATCCTTTTATTATAACTAACAAAGCGCAAACACAATGTCAATATTACCGGTAAGAGATTTGTTGTAAAAAAAAAATAACAGGAATTTATTTTTTTGCAGGAATTCAGTGAGTTTGTGCTTTAGAGATTGACCGTCGTCGTGATTATAAAGTGAGGCTCTTCTCTTGCTTTCTGTTAATTACCCATTCACCTATTTTACTTACCGTACCTGTTATTTACCTATTTCATGCAGCTAAGCACACTGCAAACTTTCTGGATTGACAACCGTATTTAAATGCACGTTCGAATGGGAAAAGTTTAAGTAATAACCAATAGACCCGAAAAAATGACTTATTAAACCGTTTTTGCCCTGGTACCAAAAATTGGCACATGATTGTTCAGAAATCATTTTAATATGCTGATTTGCACCTGAAGAAACACAAAACTGTTTTTTAGTGGAAACTAGGGCTGTGTGATTAATCATATTTTGATTTTGGCTTGAATTACGAAACCATGGTAATCGGGGTAAAGCGGTTATCGTGCGGCTACTGCATTCGGTCCAGCGTACTTTTCTTTTCTTCTCAGCGGTGCGCTTCCATTCCTCCCCAAGATCAAATATCCCATTCAAATCAGCCGAATAAGTAAATGATGTAAAATGCAGGCTACTGTTGCTAAACTGCAGGAAATGCTTGATATTAAACAGTGTTATTGGTTCAGATTACACGA